>NC_056751.1:396780068-396845068 GCF_019279795.1 Protopterus annectens
TGTACATCAAACCGACCAAAGCTGCAAAACCAAAGACAAAGGCAACTTCTAAAACTAAAAAAAGACGCATGAGCCACGTGCACAGGCCTCTATGCCTAAAAAACAGATGATCAAAATGGCTGAAGACCTTATTACCTTGATCAGGGGTACCCACCCCCCTCCAGCTAAGAGGCCTAGGCAAGACACTGATTATGAATCTTCAGATCAGGTTTCTTTTTCTTCTGATTCCTCTTCTGATCAGGAATTATCTATACCTCCCTATGAGGATTCTGATGCTGAGGAGTCTATTCCATCTGCATCTCCTCCTGAGGATTATTAATTCGGAGAAACCTTGCATACTTTGAGGGAACATTTTCACTGGGAGAGTCAAGACTTCTCAGAATCAAAAAAGAGACTCAGTGATTTCCTGCTTCTTCCTCAGCATAAGCCTGTAGCCATTCCCCCTGTTTTAGACATTGTGGATGATGTGTTTTCCGAGTCAAGCTTGACCCCTGACTGTTTACCTCCAGCTCCCAGTAAGCCTGACAGATATTATAGGGTCCCTGACTCACATAAATTCTTATTTAGAAACCCTGCTGCTGATCCTGAAACTATTTCATAGGGTCCAAAGGGAGTTAAGGCCTCAACAGCAAAAACATCCTACCCCCTCTGACGGATTCAAGGGCACTGGACAGATGGGGAAAAAAGGTTTATACATCTCCAACTTTGGCAATCAGGGCCTTAAACTGTCAATTTCATATACTTAAGTACCAACAACATGTTATGGGATTGCTGAAGCAGAAAATGATGTTGATTTCAGATTGTGCAGAAAGTAAAGAATTGCAGGAATTATTGCATGCAGCTGAACAAGTTGTAAAGCATACTTTGCAATGTGGTTTTGATTCTTTAGAGGCCTCCTGCAGGGCCACAGTTACTGGTTCTGTGATTAGGAGGCATGCCTGGTTAAAGGAACACAATTTGCCTAATCATATTAAAGCTAAATTGCTAGATGCACCTTTACAGCATGATTCTCTGTTTGGTATTAAGGCAGAAGAGGTTTTAAAGAAAATGGAAGACAGAGCTAAGTCTATGCAAACTGTTAAAGACTTCTTACAGGTCCAGCCACCAAGATTCAGTAGACACTGGCCTACAAAAAACTGGTCATTTCCTGTGTCAGACAGAGCTCAAAGGAGCAAATCCAGATGCCCTAAGGGTTCCAGATACCAGGCGCAAGATTCATACAGGTCAAAGCAATCGGGCGCATCCACCTCCAAATCTGGAGAAAGCAATCCCAATGACTTCCCTCTGCCTACACCAAGCACTTATCTTTTGGCAGCACCCAAAGGGGGAAAATTAGCACTTTTTGCTCAAAATTGGCAGTTAATAACCCAGGACAAGTGGGTACTAAACATCGTATCAAAGGGATACAGATTCCATTTCCACACTCTGCCAATGGCAAATGGTTGGCCAGATCTGCCAAAAAATCAATGGGCAGAGGCACAGAAACAGGTTACGTCCCCCATGGATATGGGGACCATTCAGACAGTACCAGAACAGGAAAAAGGGCAAGGTTTTTACTCAAGACTTTTCTTGGTACCCAGAAAGGACAAGGCCTGGAGGCCAATACTGGATTTATCGATTCTTAACACATTCCAGGACATTCCAAAATTCAAAATGTTGACTTTGCAGCAGTTTCTGCTCATGCTAGGCAAGAATGCTTGGCTGGTGACTTTAGACCTAAAAGAGGCATACCTGCATGTCCCAATAAGAAAATTGTGCAGAAGATACCTCAGATTCAAGGCTGGCATAATGCATTACCAATTCTCTGCACTGCCCTTTGGCTTATCTACTGCGCCCAGGGTCTTTACAAAGTGCCTGTCACCAGTAATTGCATTTTGCAGACAAAGAAGTATACAAATATATCCTTACTTGGACGACTGTCTCATTCAAGCAGAGAACAAGGACACTCTACTTCGACACCTGGCGTTTGTGAAAAGGTTTCTAACATGCCTAGGGTACACAATAAACGAAAAGAAATCACAACTGGTACCCTCTCAAAAGATAACATTCCTGGGTGCAAGCTTGAATACAACTGCCCAGATGGCTTACCTCGCGCCAGACAAACAAAGGCAACTGACTACTTACTTCAAACTGATGGCAACAAAAACCCAGTCTTCTGCAAGACAAATTCTGCAGGCTATCGGCTACATGGCATCCTGAATCCTACTAATTCCATATGCAAGATTGCATATGAGGAAACTTCACTGGTACCTAAAAAGCTCATGGAGTCAACATTCACACAATCTGGAAACAATGATACCTCTCATTCCCTGCCTGCAACAGGAGTTTCTGTGGTGGGCAAATGCCTGTCACTAAAACATGGGACTGCCTTCACTCTACCCCCTGCCAGCCAAACCTTAACAGACGCATCAGATTATGCTTGGGGGTCCCCCATGACAGGAAGATGCATTCAGGGCATATGGGCACCAAAACAAATGCATCTACATATCAACCAGAAAGGGATGCTAGCTGTTCAAAATGCCCTAACAGCCTTCAAGGATTTACTTCATCCAGGACAACTACTGATAAAGACGGACAACACCACAGTCATGTGGTATATAAACAAGCAAGGGGGCACACACTCATATCCCCTTTGCAGATTAGCCATGGTACTGTGGGACACAGCTTTGACCTACCAAATACATCTTCAAGCTCAATTTCTGCCAGGAAAACAAAACACTCTGGCAGACGATTTAAGCAGAAACCTTATGGATCCTCACGAGTGGAAACTAAATCCACAAGTCTTCAGCATGATAACCGAGAAATGGGGGAGCCCAGACATAGATCTATTTGTCTCTCCTCAAAATTATCAATTGAAAAGATTCTGCACAAGGACTTATCACAGACAACCATGGAAAGTGGACTCCCTATCCTTCAGTTGGAAAAACCTATCAGTTTACGCCTTTCCTCCTCTGCCTCTTCTACCCAAGGTCCTCCTAAAAGTCAGACAAGAGAAGCCAAAGATGATATTAATTGCCCCGGACTGAGCCCGCCAATACTGGTACCCAATCCTAAGGAACTTGTCTCAATACCCAGCTTGGATCTTGCCTCAAAGACCACAACTACTGTCCCAGCAAAACAATCAGATTCTGCACAATCAACTACAGACTCTGAACCTGACAGCATGGCTAATTATGTAACCATACAAGCTACACCTCTCAGTAAAGCTGTGATGGATGTCATTTTGGAAGCCAGAAGGCCTAGTACTAGAAAATCTTATGCTGACAAATGGAAGAGATTCTGTGCTTGGAATCAAGCACAAGGAACTGATACAGCAGAACCACATATTCCTCAGATATTACAATACTTAACTGAGATGCTTAACAAAGGCCTATCTTTCTTATCAGTCAAAATCCATGCCTCTGCCATTTCGGCTCATTACAGTACTGAGCCACCACTCTTTTCTCATCCTTTACTAAAGCAGTATCTTAGAGGAGCCAAAATCGTAAGGCCTCCTAGAAGATCACTATTACCTGCATGGGACCTCAATTATGTGTTGGAAAAGCTCACCCTGCCTCCCTTTGAACCAGCTGCTACCGCTGATTTAAAGTACTTATCGTGGAAGACAGCTCTGCTACTAGCAATTACTTCAACAAGAAGAGTTTCAGAGCTACAGGCCCTCATGGCTGTAGAGCTTTTTATCATATTCTACCCAGACAGGATGTCTCTGAGGACAAATCCTACTTTTATGCCTAAGGTGGTTTCCAGTGTGGCTCTTAACCAAACAATTCAACTGCCAACTTTTTATCCAAATCTGCAGAACAAAGGGGAGAGAATTCAGTATTCCTTGGACGTACACAGACAGCTAAGATTCTACTTGTGCAGGACTAAAGCTATAAGAAAAACTGAGCAATTACTAGTCTCATATGCTGCAGGATTAGAAGGAAAGGCTATTTCAAAGCAGACAGTTTCAAAGTGGATAAGCCACTGCATCCGTTTCTGCTACTTACACCATGGTAAACCTGTGCCCAAGGGCATTAGGTCTCATTCCACCAGAGCTGCAGCTACTTCAGCAGCTTTTCTCAGAGGAGTACCAGCCAAAGACATTCTAGAGGCTGCTACTTGGAGTTCTTTTCACACTTTTACAAAGCATTACCATTTGCCTCTCTACTCTAAGTCCAGGGCAGGCTTTGCCAATGCAGTGCTACAGGGCCTTCTAGCCGCACCTAATGCTGTTTAGCTCCAGCCTCCCAGCCATGGCTTTTGGATTCTACCCATATGTAATGACTGCAACAGTGAAACATGAAGAACATAGTGCAGTTGTGTACACTTACCATAAATGTAGATGTTCGCGTGTATTCACTGTTGCAGTCCAGATTACCCTCCCGACATCCCCCTGTCATTCTAAAGTTTATCTTTCCTTCTCTATCTTCTACAACCTATGTGGTGTATTTGCTTGTAGATGAAGGTAAAGTTTATATTAATGCATGTATGTATGTGTATATATATATATATATATATATATATATATATATATATATATAAATAAAATATTGCTACCTTTTTGGGGGCACCTGACATCGGGGGCAAGAAAAACTGAAGAAAATGGCATCGGCTGCATGTTTTATACCCCTGACAACCTGACGTCATGGAAGAGAAGACAGCAACCTACGCAGGACCCAAGACTTTGGAATTCAGGCCGACTGAGGGCAACCTGCCAGCAGATTACCCAAATGTAATGACTGCAACAGTGAATACACTCGAACATCTACATTTATGGAAAGTGTACACAACTGTACTTTTTTACTATATATTCCTGTATTGAAATTCACGTTTTGGCATGAATTGTATATAAGTCTGTGTGCATGTTTGCACCATGACGTTGGATATTCCATAAGATTCTTGAACTTATTAAATGATAGTTCCATAGAATGAATAGTAAGTCAGATCACTGGGGGGGGGGGGGGGGTGTTGAACATTCTAGACCTCATGCTTTCCAACATAGCTCCCCCTCACATGTATCATTCCCATAGAATCTCCAGCCCTGGTTAAGTTTGAACTGGAATTCATGACTTTCTCTTTCAAAGGCTCAAACAAACCCTTAAGTGAATAATTCTGAATTTAAGGACTTCAGTAGGCAAAACACCTTAAACTCAATGAAGAACTCTTAAAATTTACTTGTAACATCAGTAGCCCCCATGCATGAGTCAGTTGCTACTTCTGTAGTGGAGGTTTTCTCCCACTTAAGAATGGTGTACAGCTCCAACAGTCCCCACGTGAACCAAATGTAATGGGAAATTTAGAAACATACCACCTTGGTAGTCCACCTGCATTAATAAGCACTAGAACAAAAGAAAAAAGTTCAAAATCCTGTAACAACCCTAAGTCTATCCACAATAAAGACTCTATCAGAAGATCAGCAATGAGCAAACAAATGGTCATTAGAAAGATGAAAGCAAAACACAAACTAGCATCAGAAGCCAGTGGTAATTATAACTTCTTTAATTACACCAGCAAAATTGAGAAATAATTGGTTAACTCCGTGAAAGGCTTGCTAGCCGAGGGGCTGGAGTATTAAACAATTTTACATTTTATGCTTCTGCAGTTAGTGTTTTTCGCTTTCTCTGTGTTTTTTTTTTTTAATTAAGAAATGTCCCTCTTCAGTGTTGTACAGTATTCATGACTGACATCAGCTCTGATCTTAAAGACTTAACTAATAAACTTGCAGATAAATTTAGTGCCATCTTTACTACAGAAATAGCCATCAAAATTCCACAACTTACCAAGTCTCTAATAATCCCCTAAGATCTTCAGGGAATGTGTTGTAACTGTTCTGTCAAAAACTAAAAATACTTCTTCAGTGGATTCAGTTGGTTTTTCTTAGGCACATAATAACACCAAACATCCCTAGTGGAACCCCTCCAGACCTTTTTTAACGCAAGTTTACCTATAGGTCATGCCCGTGAAGTATGTAGGATAGCTGTTATGATTTCCCTTCATAATGTTATCCCTTCCACAAACCCTCGGAACTGTAGACCCATTAGCCTAACTAGTCTAATTTGTAGGGCTGTGGAATGCATTGTATCTGACTTAATTAACCACAGTATCAAAAGAGTTGTGCACCAAGACCCTCAATGGTTTGTTTATGTCAAGGAAAGGTCATATGTACTAATTTCAGTTCATTTCTCTGTAAGGGTCAGGAAGAAGGTGGATAATTGTTGTTCAGTCCACACAGCCTCTCTGAATCTGGACATTGCATTTGACACCATCCTTTATGGTCATCATAATCACCTTCTTTTGGCTGTTCCCATTAGGGGTCGCCACAGCGGATCATCTGTTTCCATTTCTTCCTGTCCTCTGCATCATGCTCTTTCACACCAACCGCCTGCATGTCCACTCTCACCACATCCATAAACCTCATCATAGTCCTTCCTCTTTTCCTCTTTGACAGCTAAATCCTTAGCATCCTTTTCCCAATATACCCAGCATCCCTCCTCAGCACATGTCCAAACCAACGCAGTCTCGCCTCTCTTGCTTTGTCTCCGAACTGTCCAACCTGAGCTGACCCTCTAATATACTGATTCCTAATCCTGTCCATCCTAGTCACACCCAGTGCAAATCTTAACATCTTTAACTCTGCCACATCCAGCTCTGACTCCTGCCTTTTCGACAGTGCTACCGTCTCCAACCCATATAACATAGCTGGTCTCACTACCCTCTTGTAGACCTTCCCTTTCACTCTTATTGGTACCCGTCTGTCACCAGTCACTCCTGACACTCTTCTCCACCCATTCCACCCTGCCTGTACTCTCTTCTTCACCTCTCTTCCACACTCACCATTACTCTGAACTGTTGATCCCAAGTACTTAAACTCATCCACCTTTACCAACTCTACGCCCTGCATCCTCATCATTCCTCTGTCCTCCCTCTCATTCACACATATATATTCTGTTTTAGCCCTGCTGACCTTCATTCCTCTCCTCTCTAAAGCTTATCTCCACCTCTCCAGGGTCTCCTCAACCTGGTCCCTACTCTCACTACATATCACAATGTCATCTGCAAACATCATAGTCCACGGGGCCTCCTGTCTAATCTCATCTATCAACCTGCCCATCACCACTGCAAATAAGAAAGGGCTCAGAGCTGATCCTTGATGTAATCCCACCTCCACCTTAAACGTATCTGTCACTCCCAACGCAGTCCTCACCACTGTCACACTACCCTCGTACATATCCTGTACTACTCTTACATACTTCTCTGCCACTCCCAACTTCCTCATACAATACCACAACTCCTCTCTAGGCACCCTGTAATATGCTTTCTCTAAATCCACAAAGACACAATGCAACTCCTTCTGACCTTCTCTGTATTTCTCCAGCAACACTCTCAGAGCAAATATTGCATCTGTAGTGCTCTTTCCTGGCATGAAATCATACTGCTGATCACTAATCATCACCTCCCTTCTTAACCTAGCTTCCACTACTCTTTCCCATAACTTCAAGCTGTGACTGATCAATTTTATCCCTCTGTAGTTACTGCAGCTCTGCACATCACCCTTATTCTTAAAGATAGGTACCAAAACAATTTTTCTGCATTCCTCAGGCATCCTCTGACTTTCCAAAATTTCATTAAACAATCTGGTTAAAAATTCCACTGCCATTTTTCCTAAGCACCTCCATGCTTCCACTGGTATGTCATCTGGGCCAACAGCCTTTCCATTCTTCATCCTCTTCATAGCTGTCCTTACTTCCTCCTTGCTAATCTGCTTCACTATCCCCACATCATCCAACTTTCTCTCTCTCATTCTCTTCATTCATCGGCCCTTCAAAGTACTCTTTCCATCTACTCAGCACACTCTCCTCACTTGTGAGTATGTTTCCCTCACTGTCCTTTATCATCCTTACCTGCTGCACATCTTTCCCAGCTCTGTCCCTTTGTCTAGCCAATCGGTACAGGTCCTTTTCTCCCTCCTTAGTGTCCAATCTCTCATACAACTCTATATATGCCTTATCTTTGCCTTCACCACCTCTCTTTGCCATGCCTCATCTCCTTATACTCATGTCTACTTTCTTCATCTCTTTGACAATCCCACTTCTTCTTCGCCAGCCTCTTCCTCTGTACACACTCCTGTACTTCCTCATTCCACCACCATGTCTCCTTGTCCTCCTTCCTCTGTCTAGATGTCACACCAAGCACCTTCCTAGCAGTCTCCCTTACTAGCTCTGCTGTAGTTACCCAGCTATTCGGTAACTCTTCATTGCCTCCCAGTGCCTGGCTTAATTCTTCCCTGAACTCCACCTCACAATCACCCATTTTTAACTTCCACCATTTAATCCTTGGCACTGCTTTCACACTCCTCCTCCGCTTCTTGATCACCAACATCATCCTGCAGACCACCATCCTTCATGGTAGGAGTGTACATAAGCTGTGAGACACACAAGTGTAGACTGCAATGAACTGCTGTTCATAGGCACCTGCCAGGCACAGTTCTGTGTGGACAGTACTTAGATTTAGTAATCTAATGCCCTTCTAACAACATAGATTTGCTTTGATAGGACTGTAGAGCTATACGTGTATTGTTACACCTCTCAACTGTTTTTTGCACCTGCCACGGTGGTACAACGGTTAGCGTTGTCGCCTCACAGCAAGAGGTTCTCCGGTTCAATCCTCTGCTGGGGTGCCTTCTGTGCGGAGTCTGCATGTCCTCCCTGTGGTTGCGTGGATTTCCTCCGAGTGCTCCAGTTTCCTCCCACATCCCAGAGACATGCTGTAGGTGGATTGGACACACTAAATTGGCCCTAGGCATGTGTGTGTGTGTGTGTGTGTGTGTGTGTGTGTGTGTGTGCCTTCTGTGGAAGGTTGGGCACTGGGCTGGCAACTCGACACCGTAAAACTCCACTGCCAATCATGAGCGGACAGGTGATCCGCTGTGGCGACCCCTAACTGGGAAAAGCCAAAAGTAGAAGAAGAAGATTCCATACATGCAAAGCCATTCAGTATGAAATTCAGGCTGTGGTGTATGTTTGCTGTGACCATTTTGTGCTGTTATTTGACAAACTGGAGGTACTTATTTTATAATACAACCTTAACAGAAATCCATTGTGTGCTTACTGCTTGTGTCTGTGTTGATTTATTAGTCTGTTTCTATACATAGTAACCTTTAAAAGTTTCTTAAGCATTGTATCTTTGTCATGTGGTCAGGCTCATAGCTGGAAATTGTCCTTTAACTAGTTCACTTTCCTGATTACTATTTATTTTATTTTGTTATATTTTATATTTGTTAATCATCCAAAGTGCATTTTTTCTTTATTTCCTAGTCTGTGCCCAGGTATACGAAGGATTGTTATGCAAAAGTAGTCACATGTGAGGGGCAGCTGTGTGTAAAGACAACCACTGAGCTGAATCTTTTTTTAAATTCATGGGCATGTGCTGTCAGAGTGTGGATTGTGTTAGTTGTCAGTCTTATTTTGAAATACTCAAGCCATTGTCACGTAAACAAGAACTAGAAAGTAAGCATCAGTGTAAAATGTTTTACACTTCCTGAAAGGTAGAGGTGCAAATGAGATTTAAGAAATTGTTCTGCTAACTCAAGATAGCAGCAGAACTTAGGCCAACTATTAAAAATCCTTATATTGTTGATTTTTGTCTATTGTAATGTAAATCTAGACTTGTGCCCCCTGGGTCATCTATCCATCATGCGTGACAGGACAGACATTCTATTGTCTGCGCTTCTGAAAGAATATTTGCAGTCCAGACCGTCTACTGGGGCCCTTCTTTAGATGTTGAATTATAAAGGTGGAAGAAAAAGGCTGGATAGCTGAAGTCTGTTATCTTATTTAGCTATAAGTGACAACAATAATGCAGACTAATGTTTAAAATCATGTACTTAGGAATGGCAGACTTACTCTTCATACACAGGCATCTGTTTTACTGTCAAATATTAGGAATGCATGTACATTCAAGCAGGTGGGATTACATTATAATGTTTGTAATGTCTCTTAATTACAGCTTTTAATAAAAACGAGAAGTAAAGGTGATTCTTATCATTTGAAATAACCTTTTCTCATCTACTTCTGTTAGTGTATTGCCACGCCTACTGTTGGTCTTGACTTTTGTCAGTGTTTGCATATGGGCTAGAATGCTGCATTAAAAATAATGGATGATATGTTACTTTAATGTTAATCTTCCCATTAATGAGAAAAATCACATAAGCAATACTGTTGATCATTCGGTATTGTGTCTGAAATGCACTACCTCTGTGTTTTAGTAATTCAGTCTGAAAGTCAAATCTTCTGTCTCAGTTTAAGTGATGGGCTGTAGCGAAAACGTTGCTTGTTTTGGGTAAATAAAAAGTACGTTCAGATTCATATCGCTGAGTGGACTATTGGCTTTCTGAATACTTCTGTTCCAGCTTGCTCTTCTGGTTTTTTGTTGTATAACAGTTTGTATTTAGTAGTAAAAAATATATGGAGTGATTGACAGTGTGGAATCCGTGATGTATTGCAAATAAAATGTATTTTAGTAGTTTTTTACACAGATGGGTATTGAGATGTCTGTATGGCCAGTTTAATAGGATTGTCATTATTAACATTTTCATTTTCAGACACTATAAGGAATACATAAATTCCACAGCAGACTCCTACTTAATGCACAAGTAAATAGAGCTACCAGTGTGCAAATGTGTATACTTGGTCAGAAAACAAAGAATTCTCGGGGTTTCCTGTCTAGTGGAATAACAGAATGGCCTTCACACCTTGTATTGCTTTGTTGATTTGTTTCTGTTGTCAGCAGAAAAATGGTGTTTCGTGTTCCTCATACCAGAATGCTGCAGAACACTTAAAAAATTGTTTATTAAAAACAGAAAAAAACTCCACAATCCCTTGAAGTGGCATTATTCAGTCTAAAAGCTCAGAAGGCTGAAGTAGCAGTCACGCAGCGAGAGTTTAAGTTAATTTCAAAGTTTGGTCATGTGACAGTTTTTAGAAGTAAATAAAATGTGTCGCGTCAGAACCCACTTATATTATTCTAAGGCTGCGTTTCAAGACTGTGTTAAACAATTTTTAATTTGTGTAAACACCACAGATAAGGGAAAATTCTGTAGTTTATTTTTACAGTTAAAGGGAAATTCAGACAGGAACTGTGAGAGCCAAGTCAAATTTTATACTTTTGAAATTATTGAATTCGATCATATTGTTTATTTATTATGTTAAAGGTCTATGACCAGGCTATTATGTTTGCTGAATCAGCATTTTTGGAGTAGTTATTTGTATGCCAGCTGACTTGGTTTGCTGACTGGATGCAGCTGAGAATAGTTGCAAGCTTCATGCAGGCAATACTTGTGGCGCTTTTCATATGGGTAAGGTTTTTTAAGAATTAATCCGTGTTTGTGCCATAAATAAGGGTGAAATGTAATGAAACATGCTGTAACTCACTCCCTATACCTTAGTGAATTATTGCTAGAGTCCAGTTTGTGTTAGCCTGTGTTACCTTGAGCACTTGAGAAAATATAGCAAGAAAATAATTTCCACAGTGGGTACCAAGTACCACACCCTTTTTGAAAAGAAATTAGCACCATTAGAAATGTGGCAGCAACATGAGACTGTAATGAATTGTCTTATTTCTGTTACTATTGGAAATACGTCAGGTACTTATAGGCAGTGATCACACAGCTTTCAGTAGTCTTTGAGCAATCCCTAGTGGAATAATAAAAATAAGATTGTGGCTGTATCAGTGTCATGGAGGAATAAAGCTCTGACCATGACCCAGACAACCCAGGTTTGATTAGCAGCTCAGGGGGCTTGATAGCACAGAGCAGAAGGATATGTTTGGCCATACTGGATGGGAGAGGATGGTGATCTTAGCCAACTGGCACAGCCTCTGCTGGATAGTGGCAGTATTTCAGGATGTGGAAAGTCAGTGCAGGGTGGATGTGGGCACGATCAACCAAAATAATGATGGCCACCATTTTCAGTGAATGTTGAACATATGTATGTGTGGACAGAAGAGCTAGTGCTGACTTCACCAGAAAGGAAGGGCTTAAGCCATTACAGTAGAAACACCTTCATAGCTGGGATACTATCAAGGGTACAAGCAATTCTGATGTATGCTAGTATGACAGACGCTCTGTATGTGGGAATTTCTCACCACTGATAAGTGAATAGGTGTCCGGTGGAAGTGGGCATGATAGTAACCAGATCTGGGGGATTCAGCATTAAAAAAACAAAAAAAAAAAAGAAAGAAATTTAATTACTGTCCCATGTAGCTGCTGTATTTATTTATTTTATTTGTTTTGCTGATCAGGTTAGTCTTTTATTAGGCCTATGGGCTATTTTCAGGGGAGACCTGTGATGGTTTGCATACAGACTAAGGAAAATTTGGTGAAGCACTTGTGGAAATTCCTTTGTTCTGTTTCTAGTATATCAGTTCTGTGTGTCACAGCAGGATCATGTCATTTGCAAGTTGAAAGAGCAGTTGAGCAGAACTTTGAAAAGAGTTTGAGATGACTTGAACCTGGAGGACTGAATACTCAACATTTTCAAAATTTAGAAACACAGCTAGTGATTATGATGAAGTTGCACTGTGGTCAGTTATTGTGAACAAAGTGGAAAAGTGTGAAAATTGGCATCTGACCTTGTAATTGAGTGGTTCAGTTCCATTGGCAAAATCTATTACAAAGATCTCAAAAACATTTCTTTTTTTGCATAATTTTTTGAAGAGTAAGTAGACTGTCTTTATTTAAATAAATAGTGAAAGAGATGGATACAAACTAGAGATATATTTTTCATGAGCATTATATGTAAATTGAATTACTGAATACTTGTTATATTGTGCAAATGTTTTATATAAAATTATGGACAAGCTGGGGATTTGGACTGGTAGTGGTCAGCTGATGTACATAGAAATTTTATGTGTGTGTGTGTGTGTATATATATATATATATATATATATATATATATATGTGTGTGTGTGTGTGTGTGTGTGTGTGTGTGTGTATGTATATACGTGTATTGAGATAGGTTGGTCAGCCTACAAAATATGTCAAGTATTAATATATTTTAAAAGGAATTATCCTACATTAGCATGGGGAGATTGTGGTCAAACAGACCACAACAAAGAGGACTGTGTTAAGAAATGTACAAGATCTAGGGAAGCAGATTATTTCTGGGTCGATTGCCCAAAAATCACGAAAACACTGAAAAAACAAATCAGTGTTTGCTTATTACTCCAGTTCTGGATCCATAAGGGGAAGAGTTTATATATGAGGATACTAGTCAGCCCAGAGCTGATGAGGGTCTTCCATGGAAATTCAGTTGCTGGATCTAATATTTTTTCAGTAGTACAAGTAGTCTCAGATAAAGAAAATATTGAAAATTAATGAATATACTAAGGACGAAGTAGCAGTAAATGATTGTGGGAAGATTAAAGGAATAGATGATTCAAGGAGAGGGTAAATGATTGTGGGAAGATTAAAGGAATAGAGGATTCAAGGAGAGGGTAAATGATTGTGGGAAGATTAAAGGAATAGAGGATTCAAGGAGAGGGTAAATGATTGTGGGAAGATTAAAGGAATAGAGGATTCAAGGAGAGGGTAAATGATTGTGGGAAGATTAAAGGAATAGAGGATTCAAGGAGAGGGTAAATGATTGTGGGAAGATTAAAGGAATAGAGGATTCAAGGAGAGGGTAAATGATTGTGGGAAGATTAAAGGAATAGAGAGGATTCAAGGAGAGGGTAAATGATTGTGGGAAGATTAAAGGAATAGAGGATTCAAGGAGAGGGTAAATGATTGTGGGAAGATTAAAGGAATAGAGGATTCAAGGAGAGGGCTAAACATAAAACATGAAAATGGTCACCCATGATGTGAATAAGTGGATAAAACCTTAGCACAGATGGGGAGTACTACAATTAGTGAAGGAACTTAAAGATGATACTTCTTTCACAATATGACTGGTAGCTATAGTACAGATTGAAAAAATGCAGCTTTTTGTGGGGAGGACAAAAGTTTATCTGGTCATTTGGACTCTGTGCAGGTGTACTAAACTTTATTTTAAATTATTTAAACATTACATGCTGACAGTATTGATCTTCTAAGGGCTCTGATAATTCATATGTAATTAAATGGAGTAAATGGAGGATTATTAATGCTCATGTTTACAAATTCCATGAGCAAGAAAGTAATTATCTAAAGGATTACGGACTTAGCTGCTTCGGTGGTGTAGAAGGATAAAGTTCTGACTGCGGCTTGGGTGACTGAAGAAATAGCACAAAGGTATAGGCATTACCGTATCTGGGGAAAGGGGTAGCTCCTGTATTGATCCTTAGTGGAAGCTGTGGACATCATATGGACATCATATGATAGGAGGTGTGGTCCAAGAAGAGATGTATTGGACATGGATGAGCTGCTGAGAAGATGGGGCAATATACCAAAATGTCCCCATTGCACGACCACCTCTGGATGTGACCACTGGCATCATAAAGGAGATAATAGGGCATAACCAAAAAATTTCCACTTAATGCAGTGTTGATACTGAGACTCCCAGGATACCCTTACTTTCCATGAGTGGCCCTGGCGGATTACTGAACAAGTATGGGGATTGGAGCAGCTGATGTATCCAGTATGGACATGGGGAAATGGGTAGTAGTGCTATAAGAATGAAAAAAGGGGACCCATAAAATTAAAAAAAAAGTGTTTTTTTCATAATTTGAGGTAGTGATCTTCAATGAAATTTATTAGACATGATGGTAGGATAAACAGCTGGAAGGTAATAGATGTTTGGATGAGCGAGTACAAGCTACAGAAGTACGAGCTGTGTTCTTAAGGTCCTTTGGTCCAGATACAGTAGATGAGTTTTTTAAGGACTAAGTCAGATGCTTGCCAGTAACATTTCTAATCATAAGATGTTATTTGTTAATTTGGATACTGCTTAGACACTCAGATAGGTTTTGGATTATTTCAATTAAGGGAGGATTTATTTTATAAATGTTATGTTGTGCCTTATCTTAAACAGAGTCTGGAAAGGTCATTATGACTTTTGTTTTGCATATATATCAAGGATGGAGTGGGTGACACAATTTAAAATAAATTATTACATGAATATACATAGAGAAATAATTTAGAAAAATCACTGGAATTGTATTGGAATATGGATATATTGCAACTGTAATATAGAATATATATAGGATCATGAGATTACTAGGCCAACAGCCCTAGAGCCTTTTTAAGTGTAGCTGTTCATGCCCAGATTTTCCTCAATTATTAGTACCCAAGGAGTAGAGTGCCTCAGGTTTATGCCTGTCCCTTAGGGCATCTGTAAGCTGCCCCTATTCATAAGAGACACATAAGCCAGGGGTGAATTTGCGATTTCACATCCATTGGTCCAAATGCATTTGAATAAGCTTAGGGAGCAACTCTGCTTCATAGGAATGGGAAATCTGCCCCAGAGAATGGGTACTACATGGCACACATACTTGTCCTGTCAAACATGTTCTGTTTATGTCCTTAGATCAGCTAATTCCTGTGCTGCTTGTTTTGTGAATGTGAAGCAGATTCACCAGGAATGGATTTGGAGAATGCCTTGTAGGTTAGGAATAGATTGCCCCTTATTAGTCTCTAGGAGGTCAAGTACAGGGACAGGGCTTTGAGGTTGTCTGCATAGGACATGCTGTTTACACCCTTTATTCTTTTTAATGAGCAACCTCCGTGGGTGCTCCAGCTATTGCATATGCCTGGTCAGTTACATGCCAAAGGGTGCATTACTCTCGACTTATTAGATTAATAAGGTCTGAGTGTATTGATACTGTGATCTCCTTAGATCTAGATGACATGCCCTTACTTATAAGTTGTGCAACATAAATGGATTTTCTTACCACCGTGGACACATGGTTATCAAAGTTCAGGTTACTGCCAGTCTGAGTTCCCAGTGCCCTTACCAGTGTGTCTGCTGTTAGGGGAGTGCTTTCAATATTGTAACTTGCAGGGGTGGTCATCTTCCTAGAGGGTGTAATTATGCACTTTTTGCAATGGGTTTTATGCCATGGTTCTGGCACCAGTTGCCTTGTCTGTGCCAGACCCTCCTGGAGAATATCTACATCGTTTGGGGGATTCAGTAATTGTACCCAACTTGCAGTCATCAGCAAATCTGATCAGCCAGATGCTCTACAATGAAGGCAATATTAAATTGTTATGACACTAGTACAGAAAAGGTAAAAATAGAAGATGAGAAAATGGTCTAGCATTGGCTTTGGAAAAACATTTGTTAAAGACAGATATAAAAGGATGTGTTATCTATACACTTTGAAGGAAAAAAAAAAGAAAATGCCTTTCAGAATTGCGTATGTAACTTCAGAAAGACCAGCAATATAAGCCGGTAATTAAGATGCATAATGAGTGGTTTTCTAAAGTTGTAACTGCATTTTTTTTTATTACTGTTATGGTACAGTACTTTATTATCCTCCATTATTAGCTTATATGTTACAAAAGAGTACAATGAGGCACAAGGAGTTGTAGGTTGGAGAGATGTATATAGAATATTATGGCTGGTAAAAGAGTTTGAGAAGCCCACGAATACAAGAAAATCACAGTTATGTAGGGCAGACATAGTTAATGCATATGATTCTGCATCACATACTCTGTAATGAAACTGATGATTAAACTGGGGCCTGGGAATAAAACTGTATACTATTGGATTACTAAGATGTATTCTAACTTCTTTTAAGACTTTAGTTAATGTTTATATTGGTAGGCATAGAAGGATGGACAAGATAATTAGTCAAGGTTCATATAGTCCATGGAACTTTTAAGGAGCCTAGACCAAATTCTCAATTGTTCCAAAGCACTATTTGGTTAAGTGACTTGCAAATGCTGTTTTGCTGAAATCCAGGATTAAACCAGGGACCTTTATTTCCTTAGGCTAATGCTCTCTGTTGAACCATTTCAACAAAGTTACTGAGTACTTTTTTTTTGGTTTGTATAAGTAGTATGCTGTTTGAGTAGTTAGAAGACCATTGTCATGTTTTGATGCTGACCATTGCCAACTCTCAAAATGCTGAGGGGTTATCTATGCTTGGCTTACAAGGCACCTGCAAACTCAACACTTATGAATCTCCTACATATTCCTAAATCTGAGTACCAGAAATACAAGGTCCAGGGACATGAATTTTGTCTGTGGCTTGGACAGAACATGCTGTAGAGACAGATCTGTATCCCAGCGGTTGCTCCTCCTATGGAGCAGGCCTCATACATGTGACATCAAGTTAGTCTATTCAGTTTAAGCACAACCTAAACAAGTGGATGGGGAATAGAAAATTTACACTAGGCCTGGCACCCATGTCCTTTATGGACAAAGGTAGCCTATAAATACCTGCCCTCAATGTCCTATTTGGATACAGCACATCATTATTCTTTCAGGAAAACTTGGCTAGGCTTAGAAAGGACCCCTGGTTCATTAGCCTAGTAACAGTCAATGAATCTTATGAATGTGCAGATGACTTGTGTGCAAAGAGCATCCAGACATACAAAGATGTAATGAAATAAATTTGGGAAGATCTTAGTATTCTCTTTAAAACTCAGATTAGGAAAGAGTAATGAGGTAGAGTGTGAAGGGTTGTTGTTGTTGTTTGTCTTTCGGCTTTTCCCAGTTAGGGGTCGCCACAGCGGAACTCCGGTCTGCTAATGATTGGCAGTTGTTTTTTATGGTGTTGAGTTGCCAGCCCGATGCCCAACCTTCAACGAAGGCACGCCCATTCAACGCATGTCTTTCAAACGCCCACTCTACCGCGGGGAGGACATGCAGACTCCACACACAGGCACTCCCAACCCAAGCCGAGAATCGAACGGGAGAACCTTTTGCTGTGAGGCAACAACGCTACCGCTGCACCACCGCGGAGAGTGTGAAGGGTAATTAATGGAAATAGATCTTAAATAAGGCACCTTTTCTTTTCAAGATATTCTGTTTGCTAATGAAGATCATGTAAATCGACAATGGCAGCGCTAGAAACTATGCAAAAAAAAAAAAGAGTAAATCATTGGAAATTTTTGGCTGATGTTTTTCTTCCATTTGAAAATACCAAAACTACATTGATGAGATTTTTTTCTTTAAATATGGAGAATAGATTAAATCCGATTAAAAGAAGAATTTTATGTCAAAATATTAGAAATAGTGGGGTAAGTATGAATCCGATTATTTTAGGATGTTACATGTTTCTGTTAGTCCAGCATAAGTTCTTTGGAATGTATTTAGTTAAGTATTTTCGAATTTTGTTGTACAGATAGAAAATTGGTATGTTGCAGTGCAGTTTTAAGAAGTATATTGAAGTGACTACTCTGTTTCAAAAAGTGCAACAGCACAAACAAGAATCGTACAGAGGAGAATATATAATACTGACTCAATATTATTTTTGCCAGGATGGGAGCAATTGGAGAATAAATATATACAATTACATCAACTAATGTTGATGCTTATAGGCCAAAAAGTATATCAATTTATGAAAGATTTAATATGGAAGATGGGACATAAAAAGATTTTAGGCCTTGATGAAGTTTATGGTTTGAGCATGTTTATTTTGAATGTACATAAATACAGGCATTTTGGGAAGGTATAAAAGTATCAAGGTTATGATTTATGTCTCAGTGAATGATTTATCCAGTTGTTTGCTATATTTTGACATTAAAGATCAGTGTTCAGAAAAAGTATTTCTAAGTTCGCATATATCCTGGAGGAAACAAAATGTGTAAAGGTTTGGGAAATTAATGATACCTACTCAGATTCTTTTTTATTTTTAATATCCTGTAGTAAGTGTTTAGTAAATGTTGTTTACTAAAGTGAGACCAGAAAATCTTCACACATCTACAGGTGTTATTTACTTAGGATTCTGTAATTAAGTCTTGGGACCATATTCTTTAGGTTCTAATAAAACAAAAGTTATTGTTTCCTGCTTTTGTGTTACTAAAGTTGCAGCCTTAAGAAAAGCGGTTAAGTTAAAAATATACTTTAGAGATAGAAGTTACTGGAGCCAATGATCTAGGCAGATTTTTTTTTTTTTTTTTTTTTTGAAAAAGGCAAGAGAATTTTACACAGTGTGCTGAAAAGAGAGTAATGTTCATTTTCACTGACATAACTCACCCCCTCGCCTGTCAAGTGTAGCACATACTCCATCTGAATAGTAGGTTGAGGCATCCGTGTATGAGCAATTTCGATCTGAAGAAGTCTCCAAGATGAAAGCACTAGTCTGAATAAACTTTCATTGAAGCAAAGCAAATTTTTTTCTTCTGAAATCTGTTAAAGCTTCTAATGATTTGAAATCCTTTGAAAAGGATCATAATCTTTTCGTGTAGAATTTCTAACAGGAAGCAAGGGTTCATTTCCAGAAGAAACCCAGCACCGGTCTCAAGCTAATTCCTTTGGCTTTTGTTTTTTCCATTCATTCTGGCGGTGGCATTTAGGCTGTCCAGTTTGGTTTATCTTGATTTGAGTAGCTACTTCTTTATGAGACCTGTGATTATTGAAAGGTCCAACAAAGGCGTAAGACTTTTGTAACCAAAATAAAGGGAGGATGATAGGGAACATCACTGGATAGTCACAGTGCTATACTAAAAGTGCAGGGAGAGACTACATTTATATAGATAATAACCTTCGAATTAACGTAGAGTAGCTTATGTTTATAAATAAACTAGGAGAGTCCATATACTCAGTGGCTAGTCAAATTAATTCCCAATCCATAGAGTCAAATGCTTTGTTCAAGTCCATAAGAATTCCAGTACAGGAAAACTACTGAATATCAGCAGGTCATGTCATACTGAACGATGTGCAAACCAGATGAAGGCCACTTCTCCTTAGCAAACCTTTTCTGTTGCAACAGTTTAAGTCATGGCAAAAGTTTGTTTGCATTTCAGAGAGAATCTTTGCATAAATATTTAACGGTACCTTTCCGTTATCGGGGCAACACTTTCAACACGGGTGTTCAGCTGAAATCCAGTATCTGAGCTCATTTTACACACACCTGATAAACAGATGTGTTAAGGGACTGAATTTCAATGCTGAACGACCGCATTGAAAATGTTGGCCCGATAACTGACAAACACAATGGATAAACAATGAATGCAGCAGTTCGAGATAACGTTATCCCAGTGTACTGTCTTACTGTACATCTCTGGCTTGTAGCTGAAGGAATGTATTTCTTTCTTTTCTGAAGAAATGTCAAGCAGACGTCTTTATTTCACCACTGAAGAAAATGTCACTGAAGAAAATGTCCAAAAATGACCAGACAAATTCCGTACTACTGTATCTGTTATACTTTGTCTCAGAACAAATTGTTGCCAAACAGTTAATTCTTTCAGAGCTGTTTCAATTCTATTATAACACAGCTAGACAGATGAATAGACTAAGGCACACTTATTCTAAGATGTCACTACTGAATGAAACATACTGTCCAGTTTATATACTCTTTTCAACCAATGTTATTTTTAATGTCCTTGTGACTTGTTCTTCTGGTTTCTGCCTGTGTCATGAAAAAGTCCATGGTTATTTCATGCCCTTTTTTGGTCCTCGCTGCATCTGAAGACTTCACAAAAGTCTCTCCACGTCATCTTTGCGTCACTTGACCTGTCTGCATATTATTTATTTCTGCATCTGAAAGCCAAGAAAGTCAACTTCCTGTAACAGGATGCATTTACAGTAATGCCCACAGCTATATGTTATTAATATCTAAGCTGAACATAACTGTTCTTACAAAGCAAGCATATTGTTTTGAAAACTGCTGTTTGGCCTTGCACATTTCCTTTCACTGTACACACAGTATACTGGGGAAAAGCATTTCAATTTACACAATGTCTATCAGTAGTAGTCCACAAGTTATGACTTGATTGGCTGAGGGAGAGAATACCTCTGTTGCAGGCCTCTGTTACTCCCTTCCCCATTCATTCATTATGCTGCCCTTTCTATTGAAGAACTGTAACAATCTAAACATGTACTTATTTTTTGTGAAAGGTTTATAGTTGTAACTGCCACAGAAATATTGTTGTGTGAGACATTACATGGTCATAGCAGCCGCGACTCTGTAGTAGGTGAAATCGTGAATTACCAAATATTCTCTCGGAAGTAAAAGATGTCTGCAACTGAAATTATTATTAGTAACTATGAAGTGTAATTCATCACCTTTTTCTCCAAAACTCGCCAGTTTTAGGTAGTAGGGTTTCAGAGGGCAGAGCTAACATTTCGAGTCAGTCAGAGACAGTTGACAGTTGCACAGTGCCATCAACAGACTGCGAAGCTATGGTACTGCTACATGTAATGCAAGTACTTTGAAATTACATCGAACATGCTAAAAAGGTTCACTGTTAACACATACGGCTGATTTATTTTAGTATTCAGTCACGGCCTGCATGTCTGTGTACAGTTCTCCTAATCTGTGTTTCAGTATCACAGCTAAAAAAGAAACGCGAACAAACCCATAAAAACTAACATGATAATGCATACACACTGCTATTTAAATAAAGTAATACATTCGGCAATGACCCGCAAGGGAAGTATGCCTTTCTGTATAAACATCAGCGGCAGCAGTGTGATCTCTGCGACCGTGGCCTAACATTCTGAATTGAAATCTGTGATGAGAGCTGTTGCCCCAATAACAGAAAAGTACATATTTAACTTAATCTGTGGCACAAATATTTCTTGCAAAGTCTGGTGAGCAACTGTATTTTAGCAATATATTACCTTGCACCGTCTTCAAAGTTCAGTATGTATTACTGGCATTTGTACTTTAAATCTTAAAACAATTGTATGTGAACTGTACGTGGTCCCCTTCCTGAAGCCCTAACACTCTTCAGAGGTTTGCTGCATCTCTTTTGGGAAATACTAAAACCCCATGCATTTTGCCTTGACCTCCTGAAAAACAGCATATGTGATTGTGTTTCACAGGAGATAAAACTCTGGGATGTTCATCGTGCATACAGCTGCAGTCATAACAGATGGGTTATCCTGCCGTCAGGCGGGTCCTCGGCCGAATTCCAAAGTCTAGGTCCGGCGTCGGTTGTCGTCGCTTCTTCCCTGACGTTAGTGCGGCAGGGGTATAAAAGAGCCAGCCGACGCCATCTTCTTCAGTCTTTCTTGCCGCGCGGTGCCCGAAGCAGAAGCAGTTCGCAAGTGTCGGTCGGCCAGCTCCTGAGATTTACGAAAATATTTCAGCTGAAGTCTTCTTGAAAGCTAAGTACCCCGTTGGGGAAACTTTTCTTGCCTCAGACCGATGTCAGACAAAGTTAATAATTGCATTTCATGTTGGAAGCAAATACCGCATAAGGATTTCCACTCTTTCTGTATTCCTTGCTTAGGCCCAGACCACGACGTATCGGCCTGCCGTTTTTGTGCTAGATTCAACAAACGCACTATTAAGCGTCGGGCGGAGTTCGCCCATCACTATTTTGGTAAAAATTGTAATTACATTATGTTGTCGGATACTCCGACTCCAGTTTTGGGTAAAAGACGCAAGGATAAGGACCGACATACGAGGTCCGCGACTTCTACTGACACCACGCTAAGGCCGACTACCGGTTCTCCGGTTCTCAGCGAGGCCCCTACGCAGCCCCTGACTACCGATGACACTTCATTACCTGTGTCTTCTGTGCCCGAGGTCGCAGGCCCTTCGGCCCCCACTCCGACTACAGATACCAACGCCACTTTTGGCGGGGAAACCCAGAGTTTAGACAGGCCTGCCATTTCTCAAGGTGTCTTCAGGCCTTCCTCCTTCTCCATTAAGGCTTTCACAAAATCTAAAGCAGCCACGAAAACTAAAAAAACAAGGACCACAGACCCCCTCTCAAGGCCCCATGCCTAAAAAACAGATGCTCAAAATGGCTGAGGATTTGATTACTCTTATCAGGGGTTCTCAACCCCCCCTCGGACAAAAGGCCCAGATTAGAGGAAGACTACCCTTCCTCAGATCAAGCCTTTTTTACCTCTGAACATTCTGAAGACCAGGAATATACATATTCTCCTTTTGAAGACTCTGATGCAGAGGAGTCTATTCCCTCGGTCTCCCCCCCTGAGGATTACTCTTTTGGGGAAACCCTACATACTTTGAGGGAACACTTTCACTGGGAAGGCCAAGATTACTCAGATTCCAAGAAAAGGCTCGGGGATTTTCTCTTGCTCCCCCAGCATAGGTCTCTGGCTATCCCTCCTGTCTTAGATATATTAGATGATGTGTACACAGAAGCCAGCCTCAACCCAGATTCTTTACCTCCGGCTCCTGTTAAACCTGACAGGTGTTACCGGGTTCCAGATTCACACCAGTTCCTATACAAAAGCCATACTGCTGATCCAGAAACTATTTCACAGGGTCCCAAGGGAATTAAGGCCTCTACTGCTAAAAACCCATTACCTTCAGAGAGAGATTCCAGAGCTTTAGAAAGGTGGGGGAAAAAGGTGTATACCTCGGCCACTTTAACATATGGAACTGACAGTTTAATGCCCTCATGGTTAAAGTATCAACAGTTTTTATTATCTGAGTTGAAAAGCAAAATGACACAACCTGAGCAACCAGATTTAAGAGAGTTGCAGGATTTGTTGCATAGTGCAGAGCAAGTGGGTAAACATACCTTGCAATGTGGTTTTGATGCTTTAGAGGCCTCATGTAGAGCTGCTGTTACAGGGTCTGTCATACGTAGACATGCTTGGCTCAAAGAACAAGCCTTACCAGATCATGTCAAAGCTAAATTACTGGATGCACCTCTTCAAAAAGATGTATTGTTTGGTGTTAAAGCTGAGGAGGTACTAAAGAAAATGGAGGAAAAGGCGAGATCAATGCAAACAGTGAAAGATTTCCTGCAGGTACAACCTCCATGTTTCAGCAGAAACTGGCCTTCAAAAAATTGGTCCTTTCTAGCCACAGACAGACCTCAAAGAGGCAGATACAGGCACCCGAGAGGTAGAGGGCAATCTCAAGGATCATTCAGAAGCAGGCAATGGCAAGCACCAACCCCAAGAGGTGGAGAAGATAGATCACAGTCATTCAGAAAGCAGACACAATGACTTTCACCTTTACCTGCCAAGCAAAGCTTTAATGGCAGCACCTTTAGGCGGAAAACTGGCATTATTCTCAAAAAATTGGCATATTGTCACAAAAGACAAATGGATCCTGGACATTATAGACAGAGGCTACAGATTCCACTTTCACACCCTTCCAAAAATGAGAGGCATGCCAAACCTGCCACAAAATCAAAGGGCAGAGGCACAAAAACAAATTTCAGCTCTCATGGACATGAAAGCTATTCAAGAGGTGCCTGCAAAAGAACAAGGTCAAGGGTTTTATTCCAGACTATTCTTGGTACCAAGGAAGGACAAAGATTGGAGACCTATTTTAGATCTATCCATCCTAAACACATATTTACAGGTATCAAAATTCAAGATGCTCACATTACAGCAGCTTCTTCCCATGCTGGGCAAGGAGTCTTGGCTGGTAACATTGGACCTCAAGGAGGCATACCTGCATGTCCCTATCAGACAAGATTGCAGAAGATACCTCAGATTTCTTGCAGGTTCAACCCATTATCAATTCTCTGCATTGCCCTTTGGCTTATCTACTGTGCCCAGAGTGTTTACAAAATGCCTGGCATCAGTAATTGCCTTATGCAGACTTCAAGGAATACAAATATACCCATATCTGGACGACTGCCTGATCCAAGCGGACAGCAAGTACATACTTCTGAAACACCTGGCGTTTGTAATAAGACTGTTGAACTTTCTGGGGTACACAGTCAACAAAAAGAAATCAAAACTTATGCCTTCTCAAACAATAATTTTCCTGGGTGCCAGCTTGAATACAAACACCCAGATGGCCTACCTCACGCCAGATAAACAAGGGCAACTATCTCAATACTTCAGCAAAATGGCAACCTTCACCAGGCTGACTGCAAGGAAAGTCCTGCAGGCTCTGGGATTCATGGCATCTTGCATCCTGCTGATCCCATGTGCAAAGCTGCATATGAGGAAACTTCAATGGTACCTAAAAAACTTATGGTCTCAACACAGCCACAGTTTGGAAACAATTATACCACTCATTCCATGTCTTCAAAAGGAATTTCTGTGGTGGGCTCAAGCATGCCAAAGAAACAAAGGTCTCCCATTCTGCATACCCCAAGCAAATCAAATCATCACAACAGACACCTCGGACTACGCCTGGGGGGCACACATGAAAGATCAGTGCATTCAGGGAAAATGGTCCCAAAAAGAGAAGCACCTACACATCAACCAAAAGGAAATGCTAGCAGTGCAAAATGCTATTATGGCCTTAAAAAACCTACTGCATCCAGGCCAGCTATTGATAAGGACAGACAACACCACAGTGATGTGGTACATAAACAAACAGGGGGGAACTCATTCATACCCCTGTGCAGACTAGCCATGACCCTTTGGAACACAGCTCTGGAATTTCAAATCCAACTTCAGGCACAATTCCTGCCAGGGAAGGAAAACACACTGGCAGACAGCCTAAGCAGAAATATGACAGATCCACATGAATGGAAGTTGCATCCTCAAGTTTTCGCAAAGATAACTCAGGCATGGGGACAGCCAGACATAGATCTCTTTGCTACCCACAGAAATTACCAACTGAAACAATTTTGCTCAAGGACCTATCATCCGCAGGCCTGGAAAGTGGACGCACTTTCCTTCAATTGGACAACATTGACAGTCTATGCCTTTCCGCCTCTCCCTCTGCTGCCCAAAGTTCTACTAAAAGCCAGAGCAGAGAGGCCGAAAATGATTCTCATTGCTCCAGACTGGCCAAGACAACACTAGTATCCACTCCTGAAGAGCCTGACGCATTCCCCACCATGGATCCTACCTCTAGTGCCTCTTCTGTTGTCCCAGCACAACTTCAAAACTATTCACAGCCAGCTCAAAACCCTAAATCTAGCCGCATGGAGAATCCCTTGATTTCACAACAGACCCTCCTCTCCAAGGAGGTGCAGGATGTCATCTTGGAGGCCAGAAGACCTTCTACTAGAAAAGCCTACTCCGCCAAATGGAAGCGGTTTTGTGCCTGGAATCAGAAAAAGGGCCAGAATCCTTGGGTAATAAACATACCTCAAATATTACAGTACCTAGCTGAGATGTTAAACAGTGGACTTTCCTTCTCCTCCATCAAAATCCATGCTTTAGCCATTTCTGCACAATACAACACAGATCCTCCTTTATTCTCTCATCCTCTCTTAAGACAGTTCCTCAGAGGGGCTAAGAATATAAAACCCCCAAGGAAACCACCAGTCCCTGCTTGGGACCTCAACTTCATATTGGAAAAACTGAGCCTTCCTCCATTTGAGCCAGCTGGTTCAACAGAACTACAATATTTGTCATGGAAAACAGCCTTCCTTCTGGCTATCACCTCAGCACACAGGGTTTCGGAACTACAGGCCCTCATGGCTGTGCAACCTTTCATCATTTTCCATCAGGACAGAGTTTCTTTATGAACCAACCCTACCTTTATGCCAAAGGTAGTATCCAGTGTAGCCTTGAATCAGACTATCCACTTACCTACCTTTTACCCTAACCCACAAAACAAAGGGGAAAGACTACTGCATTCCTTGGACATTCACAGACAACTACGTTATTATTTGGACAGGACAAAGCCATTCAGGAAATCCGAGCAACTCTTTGTGTCCTATGCTACAGGTGCTCAAGGAAAGGCCATCTCCAAACAGACAATCTCAAAATGGATAGCCCACTGCATATGCTTTTGTTACTCATTTCATGGAAAAGCTGTGCCATCTAGCATCAGGTCCCATTCCACAAGGGCCACAGCTACCTCTGCAGCTTTCCTCAGGGGGGTTCCTACCAAGGACATTTTGGAAGCAGCCACTTGGAGTTCAGTGCACACTTTCTCCAAACACTATCACTTTCCACTTTAGTCAAAATCTAGAGCGGGATTTGCCACAGCTGTCTTGCAGGGCATCCTTGCTTCTCCTAGTTCCACTTAGTGCCTGCCACCCCTACTTAGCTTTGGGATTCTACCCATCTGTTATGACTGCAGCTGTATGCACGATGAACATAGTACAGTTTTGTACCTACCATAAATGTAGATGTTCGAGTGCTCATACAGCTGCAGTCCAGGTTTCCCCCCCTCCATCCCCTCTTAGGACAGGCCTTATGACAAACACCTTCTCATACAACCTATTTGGGGTATTCTTTTATGGTGTATTTGCTTGCAACTACTGTTTTTTGATTATTCTATATTGCATGATTACATAAGTTTATGTTTTGCCTTCCTTCTGGGGGCACCTGACATCTGGGGCAAGAAAAACTGAAGAAGATGACGTCGGCTGGCTCTTTTATACCCCTGCCGCACTGACGTCAGGGAAGAAGCGACGACAACTGATGCCGGACCTAGACTTTGAATTCAGCTGACCGAGGACCCGCCTGACGGCAGGATAACCCATCTGTTATGATTGCAGCTGTATGAGCACTCGAACATCTACATTTATGGTAGGTACAAAACTGTACTTTCTTGCTCATCCACCAACTGCATATGCTGTGACATTTATAATCCACACCCTTCCATCTACTAATCTCTGTGAGCAACTGTTTGTCTAGAACATTCCTTATTTTCCTAATGAGAACCCTGCTATGTGACACAGTTAACATCCTCTGAACCTTGTCCTGTGAAGGCTGTCTGCTGTGTAGACATCAAGCTTTCCCCTAGAGGGGGTTAGAACATGGAATAAGAAAGATTTAATTTTACTTGTTCAAAAGGTACATCAAGGAAGACATCTGAAAAAATAGTTCCAAACTGTAAGGGATGATCATGGGTGATTTTTCACAGTTCATCAGTGCATTAAGTGTTAATATTACTGTGACGATATGAGATATTACTAGCTATGCCAGGAGATGTAGGGCAGTGGGTGTGTAATGTATGCTAGCTGGAATTTAGTAATGAATTATAAGTTGTTTGAATATCAAACTGATTTGTACAGATGCTTATTTTGAAAAATGTAGTTGTAAAACTGCTTGTGTTAAAAATGTACCAACAGCATGCCATGCTGGACAGAAAAAGAAATATACATGCATTATTGTAGCTGTTGCAATTATATAGTTTAACAGAGGATACTGGAAGAGAAGAGGTTAATGTCAATCCACCTGACTTTGAAAAATAGTAAGAAATTATATTACTGGGCCTAGGCCATAAAGATGTTGTCTTACAGTTCTTGATGCAGCCAAAAAAAGTATGTGCTAGGAAGCTTTCTGCATTGGAGTGAACTAATTGCTACTCTGGAAGGGTAAATGTTTGAATTGTTTTATGAATTCAGGAGCTGCAGCAGATCTTAGCAAGGCTCTGTGAGTATGTATTATTGACACACAGGTGGCAAATCCTGACAGTTTCTAGCCAGTGGGGGTTTGGGTGGGGGTGGGGGGGGTGTTGGGAACCAGAAGTCAGATGACCAGGTATGTGATGTCATTCTGTAATCTATCACTAAAATGATACTTTAATACTAGGTGGGACTGAAATCTCAAGTCACTATGTTTTTGGTAACCTGACAAAGGAGGATCTCTCACCTACTTCATCTTGCTTTGATGTAGTAAATAATCAGGGAATAATAATTTAGATCATTCAGAAAAATATAGTGAGATTAGTTAAGTATTGTTTTTTCTATTACTGTGTGAACCTGTCCACCTGTGTTATTTTTAATATTTCTTGTGATTGAAACTCTGGTGCTTATTGTAAGTAGATATTTAGCATTTTCATGTTCTTTTATTATTAAATATATTTAAACTTTTCACTGGCTGCTCCTTCAGGGAATAGTTTAACCTTTGAGAGTACTTATGTCTATTGGTGACACAGTGGCCACTCCTGAAAGCCTGGCTGTTTGGACAACATTACCATTTGTGTTAAAGTTAATTTCACTCAGTATAATTGGGTAGCCTTGCAAGAGCCTTAGAGTAGGTGTCTTTGGGGTGACTGGTGGCAGTGTAACTACCTTATAGTTTGGGCAGAAGGGGACATAGCTAGTAAATCTGTGCCAGCCTTTATCAGGCATGTGTGAAAATCAAATCTTAGTATGTGTGTGTGTCAGCTACTCGGAGCAGGGACATGAAGCACTGGTTTCACAGATAGGGTGCTGGAGGATTTGGCTTGGATACTCTGCTGAGGACTTAACACTGCAGCTGTGCCAGTGGGGAGCCTTATTTAGGGACCTGGGGGGGGGGGACTGAGAGAGAAACCCTTACACTGGGCTGAGTGTGTTCCCTGTGTGCTCTTAAGGGAAATTGTACTTGATTCAGAGGGCTGCATCTGGAAATATGGGGTGTATCCATTTTTGTTCCAAGTGAACGTCCCTCTCCAGTGTCAGTGTTGAGGATCGAGCTTCTTGATTACTGGCCCAGAGTGGGGATGTCAAAATCACAGATGACTTTATTGTGAGGGTATTGTCATCTACGGTGGATATAAAAAGTTTACACACCCCTGTTAAAGTTTTTGTGATATAAAAAAATGAGACCACAATGAATCATTTCAAAACTTTTCCCACCTGTAATGTAACATGTACAATTCAATTGAAAAACAAACAAATCTGTTAGGGGAAAAAAATATAAAAAATAAAAAATGTACAGCAATCTGGTTGCTAAGTGTGCGCACCCTTAAACTGATACTTTGCTGAAGCACCTTTTGATTTAATTACAGCATTCAGTCTTCCTGGGTAGGAGTCTATCAGCATGGCACATTTTGACTTGGCAATATTTGCCCACTCTTCTTTGCAAATGTGCTCCAAATCTTGTCAGATTGCGAAGGGCATCTGTTGTGCATAGCCCTCTTCAGGTCACCCCACAGATTTTCTATTGGATTTAGGCGTGGGCTCTGGCTGGCCATTCCAAAACTTTTATTTCTTCTGGTGAAGCCATTCTTTTGTTGATTTGGATGTATGCTTGGAGTCATTGTCATGTTGAAAGGTGAAGTTCCTCTTCATCTTCAGTTTTCTAGCAGATGCCTGAAGGTTTTGGTCCAAAAATGACTGGTATTTGGAACTGTTCATAATTCCCTCCATCATGACTAAAGCCCAGTACCAGCTAAAGAAAAGCAACCCCAAAGCATGATACTGCCACCATAATGCTGGACCGTGGGGATGGTGTTCTTTTGGTGATGCGAAGTGTTGTTTTTGTGCCAAACGTATCTTTTGGAATTGTGGCCAAAATGTTCAACCTTGACCTCATCAGACCATAACACATTTTTCCATATGCTTTTGGGAGACTTGATGTATTGTTTTGCAAATTTTAGCCGGGCCTGGATGTCTGTGTAAGAAAAGGCTTCTGTCTTGCAACCCTACCCCATAGCCCAGACGTGGAGAATACGGGAGAGTGTTGTCACATGTAGTACACAACCAGTACTTGCCAGAAATTCCTGCAGCTCCTTCAGTGTTGCTGTAGGTCTCTTGGCAGCCTCCTGACCAGTTTTCGTCTTGTCTTTCATCAGTTTTGGAGGGACATGCAGTTCTTTGCAACTTCACTGTTGTATGATGACCGTCTTCACTGTGTTCCGTGGTATATCCAATGCTGTGGAAATTTTTTTGTACCTTTTTCCTGAGTTATACCTTTCAACAATGAGAAGATCCCTTTGATGCTTTGTAAGCTCTTTGTGAACCATGGCTTTTGCTGTAGCAGACAACTGAGTAAATGTCAGGAATAACCTACTAGGACAGCTGAACTTTATTTGGGGTTAATCAGAGTATCTTTAATTGGTGGCAGGTGTGTACCCAAGAAGACTGAATGCTGTAATTAAATCAAAAGGTGCTTCAACAAAGTATTAGTTTAAGGGTGTACACACTTGTGCAACCAGCTTATTGTATATTTTTTATTTTTTTATTTTTCCCCTAACTGATTTGTTTGTTTTTCAATTGAATTGTACGTTATAAGTTACATTAAAGGTGGGAAAAGTTTTGAAACGATTTATTGTGGTCTCATTTTTTTATATCACAAAACCTGGCATTTTAACAGGGGTGTGTGTAAACTTTTTATATCCACTGTAAATGTTAGTTTCTCTCTCTTTCAGATACTAAACTGGATCATAGGTTTAATTACCAACATTATGACCTATTCTGTTTCAGGAAGCTTGATTGTTGTAATCACATGTTGGAATTTTCTACTTTCAGTTTACACAGCAAGATTACTTTTGAAGAAAATTGAGAACATTTCAGACTGCAAGGGGAGGTTTATTCCATAATTTTGGAAGATGTGCAATGTATCGTAACATGTTTTATTATTATTGTTGTTATTATTATTATTATTATTAATACTTATTTTTAGTATTAGGTTCTCTGACCTGGTGTTAGCTCACACCAGCAGTGGATTCTGACTTTAAAGCAGCTTTGATCTGGTTCTACTTTATAGATCCCAGCAAAGTCACATCTTAGTAACTTAAGAAATAGAAAATAATGACAGTTTCCGAAGCTTTTCTAAACAGTTCCAGATTTCCTTTTGTGGGTTGTGCTAACAAACTCTACCTTGTCAAATCTTTCAGGTGGCTTTACAAAATGCAACATTTTGCTCAGTAATGGGTCAGGACAGTGAGTTGTATAGTGGCACAGTGATTGCCTTGAAGTGGTTAGAAACACCCTTAAGAATTTGATGGATTGCAGATTATGCCGTTTAGTATGTGCACACTGATCCATTTCAAATTTTGCCTACTGTTGCTCCTCAGTCTTTAAAGATGGTGCCTTGTTTTATAATCTGACTCTGTTTTGTAATCATGAATTATGCCCTTTTTGCAAAGTCTTATAATGATGCATATAATTTACTGATATTACTTCTGCACTAGGTGTTTATTTTTTGCAAACCATCCTGGAGAACGTCCGCATATTTTGAGTAATTATTTTGCATTCATTAGAATATTTGATTACCCATAACCCGCTTCCCACTTTTGCACCTGGGAATAGTCCAAAACTAAGGGTCACCGTATAAAGCACTGCAACACACTGGTGATGCCTGCTGGGACAGTAAGTACCCCTTATCCTGGCTGGTGGTGTCCTGTAAACAATGTTTTTCTTATTTAGTTACATGTGTGTTAACATTTAATGTCTTTAATTTGTCAATTGCTCTCTTATGTGGCATAGTCTCCAAAACATTCGTAAGTTGTGCAGTATCTGCAACTTTATCAAGTCACAGCTGTTATCTCTACAATGATGTGATCAGATTCAAAAAGCAATTATTCAATTAACAAACCCACACTGCTCTGTATGCATGTAGTTGAAGTAGGTCTCCTGTGGGATTTTTGATAAACTTGATTATGACTGGGTCCATGATTTCACATATAGTGCTGGACAGGGTGTAAAATTGTTTGAATCCCTTATCCTTGTTTCTTCATTTAGCATCATTGCAGCTTGGTACCATAAGATGCCAATACTTCCATGTGACAACATATTGTTTAATATGAATAATTGTGATTTAGTTAGGCAATGTTCTCCCATGTTGGTGAGTACCAAATCCAGATGTTCATCGTGTTTCACTGTTGCAGTCATTACACTTGGTTATCCTGCTGGCAGGCAACCCGCAGTCGGCCCGAGTTCCAAAGTCTTGATCCATTTTTCATGTTGTCCACTGAGGTACATCTCAGGTCATTTACACACACATGTGATGTGGTAGAATTATATTGGTACCTGGGGTGAATTGACTGAGTGCATACATGATGTTGAGGATCCTAGCTCCGATAGGAAACTAACCATTACTTTGCTTGTCTGACCTGTTGAGTGGGGTTTCTGTGCATCACACAGTGATATCCCCAATGACAAGAATATTAAGTAAAGTATATGCTTGCCTTATGGGTTTTGCTATTGGGGACCCTTGGATGTAGGCTTATGTGAGCTGCTTGGTGTTGCTTTTGGTATGTGTTTGATTGCTGAGGAACAGTGCTGCTTTTAGGCAGCTTTGGAGGTCTTTGAAATTTGGGAATGTTTCTTTTAAGTGCCTCAACATAATACAGTCTGTACGTGTGGTGAGTGGTATTTGTGAGGGATGTAGTGTGGGATTTCCTGACAACCTTGTTTGTTTGCAAGATGTTTTGCCTCCAAGGAAGTTGTGTATTTTCATCTCTCAGATGAGTTATTTCTTTAATGATTAACTGGTTGTCTGAGAACATGAAACAGTTTCTATATTGCCTTAGGGTACCCCAATCTACTAAGCTGGCCACAGAGACATTAGGAAATTGTATATCCATGTTGTCTAGTCCTGTAATAAAGTGGGCTGTTTAGGGTTAAGGATTAGGTTTTAACAGAAGTTTCCTAAGGTAGCTTCTGGGGTTAAGGGTAAGATGTTATATAGTGCTAGGATATGGTAGTCTTATTTGATATGTTGACTAGTTACTGGTGTAAAGGGCAAGATGTTAGTAAGATATAGTGCTAACATATGATAGCACTGATTTGTGCACAGGTTAGCTGGTCTAAGCTTAATTCCATGCCATTTAACAGGTTTCAGACCTAATCTTAAATTTACAGGGAAGTTTTACCATCTAGGCGTTTGCTACTATATAGGGCACTGATTTCTACCTCTGCATGGTAGGCAGCTCTGCAAAAACTTGCTGGATTTATAGCAGAGAAAAAAACTTGAAAAATTACTTCTGTGCCCTCTTGCCAATAAACAACCCACTTTGTGCTCCCTGAAGTGCTTCTCAACTCAGATAGACCAGATGAACATTGTCTGCCACACGAGGAATGATTTTGGAATTTCTTAATGTAAAAAGATTACTTTTGAAGAAAATTGAGAACATTTCAGACTGCAAGGGGAGGTTTATTCCATAATTTTGGAAGATGTGCAATGTATCGTAACATGTTTTATTATTATTGTTATTGTTCTTATTATTAGTATAAAAAGTAGGTCTGAATTGCAGATTAAACAAAAAACAACCAAGTCCCTGAATAGATCTAGATGTGATTGGGAATTTTGATTCCACTCCCCAGGTCAGGAATATGGAACAGCTGTTAATATGCAGTGACAAGGAGCCATGGACCATTTAGGAACAGAGATGCACTAATGTGGTAACGTCTTCTGTCAAGTCACCTGCTTCCAGTGATTGGGTATGGTTTTGATTAGAGAAGGGAGGATAGGAAATGCTACAGACATGGTAATATAAGACAATATCATGCACTGTTCAGCTTGAATTGGGAGATGGAGCCTGAGAAGTTATAAGGGAAACATTAGAAGTAGAATGAACTACATGGGGAAGTGAGGGAAAAGTACCAACAAACTTCATAAAGGTATTGAAGACAAGAAAGTGGGCATGAGTCACGAGCTGCAATGGTTAGATGCAGTGAAGGCAACGTGCAGAAGGAAACTAGTGAAGGGTTCAGAGGTTAAAAGAAAAAGAGTCAGAGAAATTAGTTAATTTTTTGAGAAGAGATTGGAAAAGAGGTACAGGAGAGGGCCTGTAGAGACCTTGACATTGATGAGCAAAGGGCTGTGAGAAAATAACTCTAGGGAATGAAGAGTATTTTAAACAAGACATCAACAGTGGAGGAGGAATGATGATCAGGAAATGTTAGTGAAGGAACAGGGTTAAATGCAGGGAAATTCTAGCTTGGAAAATGAAAGGAAGGATTTCATATTTCCAGTTCGAAAAGGGAGAAGGTGAAGGATGTTCAAATAGTATCAAATGAGACTGGAGAGTGGGAGATTATGGAACAGTTTAGTGTGAATCTGTACAAGTTGCAGTCATGTGACTTAGACTACGGAAAGAGTGGTAGAGAAAAGCACTGGGTGGGGAATATGTTATCAAAGCTTGAAGGCAGGTAGGTAGTGGTATATGCAACAAAAGGTAATGTACTGAAAACAGCGACAGAGTTTTATGGCGTAGAGAAAGGTTAACTGATAAAGTTTTACAAGAGAGTGGTGGATATCCTTCAGTGAATTTACAGTAACATAGATGGGATATCAAGACTGGTAGAGTCAGCAATAGATGTAGGGCACTGTTACCAGGGCTTCAGGTCTGGCAAAATCAGTGACACACACATGGTGGTGCTGTTCTTGGAACATCAGGCCTGGTAGAGTCAGTGACACTTGTAGGGTGCTATTATCAGGACATCTGGTCTGACAGAGGCAGTCACACATGTAGGGTGGTGCTGATGCTCTTCGTGTTTCCCCTGATGCAGTCATCGCATTTGGGTTATCCCTGCCATGGTAGCCCTCATTCGGCCTGAATACCAGAGGCTTAGTGTTTCTGCGTCTGTTGCTGTCACTTCAGGAGTGACGTCAGGTCGTCAGTAGTATAAAGTAAGGCAGCCGATGGCATTACATCAGTCTTTCTTGTGGAGGAGCCCGAAGCAGAAGCAGTTCGCACGAGTGCCGGTTGGCCGCTACTTGAGTTTTCGTTTTCTGAATTGAAGTTGAAGTCTTCTAAAGCTAAGTACCCCTTTGGGAATCCTTTTTTCTTGCTCTAACCAATGTCAGAAAAAGTTAACAATTGTCTCGCCTGTGGAAAGCAAATACCACACCAAGACTTTCATTCTTACTGCATCACTTGCTTAGGCCCAGACCACGACATTCCCCGCTGTCTCTTTTGTGCTTTGTTCAACGCCAGAACTATACGTCGTCGGGCCCTTATTGTAGCTAGATATTTTTGCTCTGTCCTCAATTTCCGATATGGCTTCGGTAAGCCATCTGACAGCAGATCTTCCGAAAAAACATAAGGTTAACGACAGAGACAGACCGCACAGGTCCAAACCTACTGATGACGCTTCCGTTAAGTTAGTCGTCAGTTCTCCGGTCCTCAGTGAGGTGCTTTCGTAGCCCCTGATGCCCACTTCTGTGGATTTGCAGGCAGCTACCAAGACCCTTTCGGAGTCCGGTATGCCGCAAAACTCTTCATCGACTAAGGATCCTGTGGTTGTCTCTACCTTGGATGGGTCCGGATCTGCTGAGCAGGCATCGGCTTCTGAGGAAGTACTTTGCACTACCGATTCTCGAGACAAATCGACTTCTTTCGCGTCTACCGTTCTTTCGAAAACTGTCAAGTTTCTAAGGCCCAGGGTACGAATCACACCCAAGAAGCAGACGACCCAATTTCAGGCACCTGCTTCCTTGCCTCAGTCTCAAGTGCTTAAAAATGGCAGAAGACCTTATAATGCTGATCAGGGGAAGCCAAGCTACCCCTTCTAAAAGATTTTTCCTTTGGGGAACCCCTTCATACTTTAAGGGAGCATTTCCAATGGGAATGTCAGGACTACCTTCAGTCTAAAAAGAGACTCGGGGAATTTTTAGATCTTCCACAGCACAGACCCTTGGCCATTCCTCCTGTCCTGGATGTTGTGGATGATGTTTTCATGGAGTCTAGTTCAACTCCTGACACCCTCCCTCCTGCTCCCAGGAAACCTGATAGGTATTATAGAGTCCCTGACTCGCACAAATTTCTTTTCAAAAATCCTACTGCTGACCCTGAGGTGATCTCCCAAGGGCCTAAAAGGATTAAAGCAACTTCAGCTAAGAATCCCACCCCCTCAGATAGGGATTCCCGAGCATTAGACAGATGGGGTAAAAAAGTATACACCTCTGCTATTCTTGCTGTTAGAGCACTAAATTGTCAGTTCCATATGCTAAAATTGCAGCAGCATACCATAGAACTCCTCAAACAAAAAATATCTGCTTGTGCAGAAAATAAAGACCTGCAAGACTTAATGCATTTTGCAAGTCAAGTAACTAAGCACACCTTACACTGTGGTTTTGATGCCCTAGAAGCATCTTGCAGGGCAGCAGTCACCGGTTCTGTACTTAGAAGGCATGCTTGGCTTAAGGAGCAGCCCTTGCCAGACAATGTCAAATCTAAACTATTGGATGCACCCTTGCACCAAGGCAGAGGAGGTCTTAAAAAAGGTGGAAGAAAAAGCTAAATCTATGCAGACAGTTAAGGATTTCCTGTAGGTCCAGCCACCCAGGTTCAGTAGGCATTCCCCCTCCAAGCACTGGTCTTTTCCTGCCCCTTCCAGATCAGTTCAACTCAGACCCCCCCCCCCCCAACAGCCACAGGGAATGCAGAGATCAAAGCAATGGAGTACCTCCACTTCTAAACCAGGGAGTTCAAAGCCACCCCCCTCATGGTAAGAACTCACAAGGACTCTCCACTTACACCCCCTTCCTCTGCCCACCTGCACTTGCCCCTGGGAGGAAAACTCTCCTTCCATGCAAGCGACTGGGTCACCATTACCAATGACCAATGGGTCCTCGACATAGTGTCCCAGGGGTACAAATTTTCTTTCCACACTACAAACCCCAAAAGGGTTTCTAGAGCTACCTCCAAACCAGTGGGCATAGGCCAAAAAGCAAGTCCTTTCCCTGCTCTCCATGAGGGCAATAGAGCACGTTCCTGCAGAACAAATAGGCCAAAGTTTCTACTCCAGGCTCTTCCTGGTACCCAGAAAAGAGGGCACCTGGCTCCCCATCCTCGATTTATCCATTCTAAACACCTTCCTGGTGATACCAAAATTCAAAATGCCCCTAGACCTAAAAGAGGCCTACCTACACATCCCAATCAGGGAATCATGCAGGAAATATCTGCATTTCAGGGCAGGATCTCTGCACTTCCCTTTGGCTTATCTACTGCTCCAAGAGTTTTCACAAAATGCATGGCCCCTGCCATTGCTTTTTGCAGGCAAAGAAATATTCAAGTTTAACCATACTTGGACGACTGCCTAACTCAGGCAGACAGTCAGGAAAAGCTGCTCAAACACCTGGCCTTTGTGAAGGACCTACTGACCTCCCTAGGGTGCACGATCAACGAAAAGAAATCCAAACTAGCACCCACTCAAAATTACATTCCTGGGAGCAAGCCTGGACACAGCATCCCAGATGGCATTCCTTACACCAGAAAAGCAAACTTAGCTGACAGCCTACTTCTCTCAACTAGCCACCAGACCCCAGTTATCCGCAAGGAAAATCCTGCAAGCTCTGGGGTGCATGGCTTTTGCATTCTAATCATTCGATATGCAAGGTGGCATATGAAGAAACTTCACTGGTACCTAAAAAGCTTTTGGTGTCAACACTCTCAACACTTAGAAAGTCTTATACCAATGATACCTTGTCTAAGGACTTTGGTGGGCAGCAGCATGCTACCACAACAAGGGACTACCCTTCTCACCACCTCACACTGCCCAGACCCTCACCACAGATGCATCAGATTATGCCTGTGGTGCACACCAGAACGGCAGGTGCATACAGGGCCAATGGAGCCCACATCAAATACATCTGCACATCAACCAAAAAGAGATGTTAGATGTCCAGCATGCATTAACAGATTTCAGACCCCTTCTCTCCCCAGGGGCTCTACTGATCAAAACAGACAACACCACGGTGATGTGGTATATCAACAAGCAGGGAGGGACTCCACTCCTATCCTCTATGCAGGTTCGCCATTACCATTTGGCACACAACCTCAGCCATGCAACTACACCTGTTAGCACAATTCTTGCCAGGCTCTCTAAACTGTCTGGCAGACAACTTAAGCAGAAATCTTCTGGACCCACACGAGTGGCAGCTAAACCACAGGACCCTCACCCTTATAACTCAGAAGTGGGGCATCCCAAAGGTCGACCTCTTTGCTTCCCCCTCCAATCATCAGCTTCACAAGTTCTGCACCTAGATCCAGGCTAAGGGAGCCATTACGGCACAGCCCTCCCTACCTCTCATCCTGGATTACTTGGCTGACCTACTACACAGTGGTCTATCGTTTTCCTCCATTAAAATTCATGCCTCTGCTATCTCTGCTCATTTCAGCACTGAGCAACCTCTTTTCTCACACCCTCTCATCAAACAGTTCCTAAGAGGAGCTATCAACTTGAGGCCACCCAGAAGAGCACCTTCCCCACCCTGGGACCTAAACTTTGTGTTGGAGAAACTCACCCTGCTCCCCTTTGAACCAAGAGTTTCAGCGGAGTTACTTTCTCTCATGGAAGACTGCCTTGCTTCTGGTCATCACTTCAGCAAGAAGAGTATCCAAGCTACAAGCACTAATGGCTGTAGGGCCCTTCATCATTTTCCATGCTGACAGGGTCTCCCTCAGGACTAACCCATCCTTCATGCCAAAAGTGGTGTCCAGTGTGGCTCTCAACCAATCCATTAATTTGCTCACATTTTTCCCTAACCCACAAAGATGTGCAGAGACCGCTCAGATTCTATCTAGACAGGACTAAAACATTCAGAAAGACTGATCAGTTGTTAGTCAGCTTTGCTGCAGGAGCAGAGGGCAAAGCCATATCCAAACAAATCATTTCCAAATGGATAGCACACTGCATCCATTTCTGCTACAAGCAACACGGGAAACCTCCCCCTAAGGGGGGGGTCAGGACTCACTCTAACAGAGCAACCTCCACCTCTACAGCTTTCCTCAGAGGAGTCCTCACCACGGACATCCTGGGGGCTGCAACATGGACATCTGTTCATACCTTCACCAAGCATTACTACCTGCCTATTTTCTCCAAATCCAGGGCAGGCTTTGCCACTGCAGTCTTGCAGGGCATCCTAGCCTGCCCCCAGTTTTCTTGACTCTACCCTTTTCCTTAGCTTTGGGAATCAACCCAAATGTGATGACTGCAACAGTGAAACACGAAGAACATAGTACAGTTGTGTACACTTACCATAAATGTAGATGTTAGAGTGTATTCACTGTTTTAGTCGTGGATGTTCTTCATGTTTCACTGTTGCAGTCATTACATTTGGGTAATCTGCTGGCAGGTTGCCCTCAGTCGGCCTGAATATCAAAGTCTTAGGTCCTGCATCAGTTGCTGTCTCCTCTTCCATGACGTCAGGTCGTCAGGGGTATAAAGCATGCAGCCGACTCCATTTTCTTCAGTCTTTCTTGTTGCGCAGTGCCCGAAGCAGAAACATTTCGCAAGTGCTGGTCGGCCAACTCCTGAAAGTTTCGCATTCGAGTTTTAGAACCGAAGTCTTCAATTAAAGCTAAGTACCTCATTGGGGAAACTTTTTCTTGCTCCTTACCGATGTCTGTAAAAGTTAATAATTGCATTACTTGTGGGAAGCAAATACCTCATAAGGATTTTCATTTGTACTGTATTCCTTGCCTAGGCCCTGATCATAACGTGCCTTGCTGTCGGTTTTGTGCTAGATTTAACCAACGCACTATTAAGCGTCGGTATAGCTTTGCTTCAAAATATTTTGGAAACAGATTTAATTACCCTGAAATGTCGTCAGATAGCAATCCGACTACCGGAGTTCACAAAAAACACAAAGAAAAGGACAGAGACAGACCGTCGAGGTCCAAAACCAGTGACGAAGCTTCTCCTAAGCCAGTCACCGGTACTCAGTGAGGCGCTTTCGCAGCCCCTGATACCCGCTACTTTTGAGTCACAGGCCTCTACCGAGACCCATGCGGAGTATGGCATGCCGCAAGAGTCTCCGAGTATTGTACCCACGGATGTCTCTCCCTCAGATGGGTCCGGAGCCGCTGAGCAGGCACCGGCTTCTGCGGGTGTTTTCAGGCCTCAACATTTCTATATAAAACCGACACCAGCTTCAAAAACAACTTCTAAGGCTAAAAAAACAACACATGAGCCACGTGCTGAGGCCCCTATGCCTAGAAAAAACAGATGATCAAAATGGCTGAAGACTTAATTGCCTTGATCAGGGGTTCCCAACCCTCTCCTGATAAGAGGCCTAGGCAAGACACTGATCATGAATCTTCAGATCAGGTTTCTATTTCTTCTGATTCCTCTTCTGATCAGGAATTTTCTATACCACCCTATGAGGATTCAGATGCAGAAGAATCCATCCCATCTGCATCCCCTCCTGAAGATTATTCTTTTGGAGAAACATTGCATACTTTAAGGGAACATTGTCATTGGGAGAGTCAGGATTTCTCGGAATCAAAAAAGAGGCTTATGGATTTCCTTCTTCTTCCTCAGCGTAGGCCTTTGGCTATACCTCCTGTATTAGACATTGTTGATGATGTGTTTTCGGAATCAGGCATGGCTCCTGATTCCCTATCTCCGGCTCCTAGTAAGCCAGCCAGATATTACAGGGTTCCTGACTCCCACAAATTTTTATTCAAAAATCCTGCTTCTGACCCAGAAACTATCTCACAGGGTCCCAAATGTGTATGTGTAAAGGCCTCTACAGCCAAGAATCCTACCCCCTCTGATAGAGATTCCAGGGCACTGGATAGATCGGGAAAGAAGGTTTATACGTCTGCAACCTTGGCAATTAGGGCTTTAAACTGCCAGTTTCATATGCTTAAATATCAACAGCATGTTATGGGATTATTGAAACAGAAAATGATGTTGAATTCTGAATGTGTGGAAAATAAAGAATTACAGGAATTATTGCATGCAGCAGAACAGGTTGGAAAGCATACTTTGCAATGTGGTTTTGATTCCTTGGAGGCCTCTTGCAGGGCCGCCGTTACTGGATCTGTGATTAGAAGGCATGCCTGGCTCAAGGAGCAAAATCTGCCTGATCGTGTTAAAGCTAAATTGTTGGATGCACCTTTACAGCATGATAAACTGTTTGGTAATAAGGCTGAAGAGGTTTTAAAGAAAATGGAAGACAAAGCTAAATCTATGCAAACTGTAAAAGATTTCTTACAAGTGCAGCCACCCAGATTCAGTAGACTGGCCTACAAAAAATTGGTCCTTTCCTGTGTCCAATAGAGCCTCACAAGGCAAATCCAGGCATTCAAAAGGCTCTAGATACCAATCACAGGGTTCTTACAGGTCAAAGTAATGGGGTGCCTCTACCTCCAAATCTGGAGGAAACAAAGCACAACCCTACAGTAAGCAGTCTCAATGACATCCCTCTGCCATCACCAAGCACTTATCTTTTGGCAGCCCCCTCAGGGGGAAAATTAGCACTTCATGCTCAAAATTGGCAGTTAAAAACCTAGGACAAGTGGGTATTAAACATAGTATCCCAGGGGTACAAATTTAATTTCCATACCTTGCCAGTTCCAAACGGTTGGCCAGATCTGCCACAAAATCAATGGGCAGAGGCACAGAAACAAGTTACATCCCTCATGGATATGGGGGCTATTCAACCAGTACCAGAAAAGGAAAAAGGGCAAGGGTTTTATTCAAGATTGTTCCTGGTACCCAGAAAAGACCGTGCCTGGTGTCCAATACTGGATTTATCGATTTTGAACACATTCTTGGACATCTCAAAATTCAAAACGTTGACTTTGCAACAGCTTCTGCCCATGCTGGGCAAGAGCACTTGGTTAGTGACTCTAGACTTAAGAGGCATACCTGCATATCCCAGTAAGGGAATCGTGCAGAAGATACCTTTGCTTCAAGGCTGGTTTTATGCATTACCAATTCTCTGCACTGCCCTTTGGCTTATCTACTGCGCCCAGGGTCTTTTCAAAGTGCCTGGCACCAGTAATTGCATTTTGCAGACAAAGAAACATACAAATCTATCCTTACTTGGACGACTTGTCTCATTCAAGCAGAAAACAAGGACTTTCTTCTTCAACATCTGGTGTTTGTAAAAAGGCTTCTAAAATGCCTAGGGTACACAATAAACGAAAAGAAATCACAACTGGTACCCTCTCAAAAAATTACATTCCTGGGTGCAAGCTTGAATACAACTGCCCAGATAGCTTACCTTATGCCAGACAAACAAAGGCAACTGAGTATTTACTTCAAACAGATGGCAACAAAAACCCGGTTATCTGCAAGACAAATTCTGCAGGCTTTGGGGTTCATTGCATCCTGCATTCTCCTAATTCCATATGCAAGACTGCATAAGAGGAAACTACAGTGGTATCTAAAAAGTTTATGGAGTCAACATTGTCACAGTCTGGAAACCATGATTCCTCTCATTCCCTGCCTACAACAGGAGTTTCTTTGGTGGGCAGAGACATGTCACCAGAACATGGGACGGTCATTCACTCTACCCCCTGCCTCCCAAACCCCAACTACAGACTATGCTTGGGGAGCCCACCTGGTGGGGAGATTCATTCAGGGCATGTGGAGCCCAAAACAAATGCATCTGGATATCAACCAGAAGGAGATGTTAGCCGTTCAGAATGCCCTGACAGCCTTCAAGGATTTACTTCATCCAGGACAACACCACGGTTATGTGGTACATAAACAAGCAGGGGGGTACACATTCCTACCCCATTTGCAGACTAGTCTTGGCATTGTGGGACACAGCCCTGACTTACCAAGTACATCTTCAAGCTCAATTCCTGCCAGGAAAACAAAATACTCTGGCAGATGATCTAAGCAGAAATATTATGGACCCTCACAAGTGGAAACTGGTTCCACAAGTCTTCAGCTTGATAACAGGGAAATGGGGGAGTCCAGGCATATATCTATTTGCCTCTCCCCAAAATTATCAACTGGACAAATTCTGCACAAGGACTTATCACAGGCAATCATGGAAAGTGGATGCCCTATCCTTCAGTTGGAAAAACCTATCAGCCTACGCCTTTCCTCCTCAGCCTCTTCTCCCCAAGGTCTTACTAAAGGTCAGACAAGAAAAGCCAAAAATGATCCTAATTGCCCCAGACTGGCCTCACCAGCACTGGTACCCAATTCTAAGGAATATGTCTCAACTCCTTCCTTGGTACTTGCCTCAAATACCGCATCTACTGTCTCAGCAGTGCAGTCAAATTCTGCACAATCCGCTCCAAACTCTGAACCTGGCAGCGTGGCTGATCATGTAATTATTCAAATAACCTCTCAGTAAATCTGTGATGGATGTAATTTTGGAAGCCAGAAGGCCTAGTACTAGAAAATCTTATGCTGATAAATGGAAGAGATTCTGTGCTTGGAACCAAGCACAAGGAACGGACACAGCAAAGCCAGATATTCCTCAGATTTTACAATACTTGACTGAGATGCTTGACAATCTTTTTCATCAATAAAAATCCATGCCTCTGCCATCTCGGTTCATTACAACACAGAGCCTACCATCTTTTCTCATCCTCTGCTAAAACAGTATCTTAGAGGGGCCAAAAATGTAAGGCCTCCCAGAAGATCACCAACTCCTGCATGGGACCTCAATTTTGTGCTGGAAAAGCTCACCTTGCCTCCTTTTGAACCAGCAGCTACTGCAGATATAAAGTTTTTATCTTGGAAAACAGCTTTCCTTCTGTCAATCACTTCAGCAAGAAGAGTTTCAGAACTACAGGCCTTCATGGCTGTGGAGCCTTTTATTACATTTCATCCGGACAGGGTGTCCCTCAGGACCAATCCTTCCTTTATGCCTAAGGTGGTATCCAGTGTGGCTCTTAACCAAACTATTCACCTGTCAACTTTTTACCCAAATCCACAGAACAAGGGGGAGCGGATTCTGCATTCCTTGGACGTACACAGACAACCAAGATTTTACTTAAATAGGACCAAATCTCTAAGAAAGTCTGAGCAACTACTGGTGGCATTTGCTGCAGGATCAGAGGGGAAGGCTATTTCAAAGCAGACTATTTCAAAGTGGATAAGCCACTGCATTCTTTTCTGTTACTTACAACATGGTAAACCGATGCCCAAGGAAATCAGGTCACATTCCACCAGGGCTGCATCTACCTCAGCAGCTTTTCTCAGAGGAGTTCCATCCAAAGACATTCTAGAAGCTGCTACTTGGAGCTCTGTTCATACATTTACAAAACATTGTCATTTGCCTCTCTTCTCTAAGTCCAGGGCAGGCTTTGCCACTGCAGTTCTGCACGGCCTTATAGCCACTCCTAATGCTATTTAGCTCCATCCTCCCATCCATAACTTTGGGATTTTACCCAAACGTAATGACTGCAACAGTGAAACACGAAGAACATAGTACAGTTGTGTACACTTACCATAAATGTAGATGTTAGAGTGTATTCACTGTAGCAGTCCGGGTTACCCACCTGCCATCCCCCTTTTTTCTAGAACTTCTCTTTCCTTCACTGTATTCTACAGCCTTTGTGGTGTATTTGCTTTTAGATGAAGGTAAGGTTTATGTTGTTTCAATTGCCTTTATATATATATATATATATATATATATATATATATATATATATTTATTTATTTATTTATTTTTTGCTCCCTATTTGGGGGGCACCTGACATCTGGGGCAAGAAAAACTGAAGAAAATGGCGTCAGCTGCATGTTTTATACCCCTGACGACCTGACGTCATAGAAGAGGAGACAGCAACCGATGCAGGACCCAGGACTTTGCCCTCAGTCGGCCTGAATATCTACCTGCCAGCAGATTACCCAAATGTAATGACTGCAACAGTGAATACACTGGAACATCTACATTTATGGTAAGTGTACACAACTGTACTTCCCCCCCCCTCCACCCCCCCCCCCCCCCCCCTTTTTTTTTCTCTCTCTCTCTCTCTCTGTCTCATTGCAAGGAACTTTTTGGTATTTACTTTCTACTGGTGGGGTTCTTCCACCATATCCTGGCTCCCACTTGGGGGCTCCTGACAGTTGGGGCAAGAAAAACTGATGTAATGGCATCGGCTGCCTTACTTCATACTACTGACGACCTGACGTCAGTCCTGAAGTGACAGCAACTGACTCATAAATACTAAGCCTCTTGCATTCAGGCCGACTGAGGGGCTACCCTGGCAGGGATAACCCAAATGTGATGACTGCAACAGTGAATACGCTCGAACGTCTACATTTATGGTAAGTGTACATAACTGTACTTTGTCAGGACATCGGGTCTGACAGAGGCAGTCACATGTAGGGTGTCGCTGTTATCAGGATATCGGGTCTGGCAGAGGTAGTGATACACAGGGTGGTGCTGTTATCAGGACATTGGGTCTGACAGAGGCAGTGACATGGGTGGTGCTGTTGTCAGGACATTGGATTCTGGCAGAGGCAGTGATACACATAGGGTGGTGCTGTTATCAGGACATCGGGAATGACAGAGGCAGTGACACAAGTAGTGTGGTGCTGTTATCAGGACATCGGGTTTGGCAGAGGCAGTGACACACACAAGGTGGTGCTGATGTTCATCGTGCATACAGCTGCAGTAATCACAGATGGGTTTTCAGCCGTCAGGCGGTCCCTCGGTCGGCCGAATTCCAAAGTCTTGGTCCAGCGTCAGTTGTCGTCGCTTACTCTTCTGACGTCAGGAAGGCCAGAGTATATAAGACACAGCCGACGCCATGTTCTAAAGTCTTTTTTGCCGCACGGTGCCCGAAGCAGAAGCAGTTCGCAAGTGCCGGTCGGCCAGCTCCTGAATTACGAAAATATTTGGAACCGAAGTCTTCATTAAAGCTAAGTACCCCGTTGGGGAAACTTTTCTTGCCTCAGACCGATGTCAGAAAAAGTTAATAATTGTATTTCTTGTAGGAAGCAAATACCGCATAAGGATTTCCATTCCCTTTGCATACCTTGTTTGGGCCCAGACCATGACGTCTCGGGTTGTCGCTTTTGCACTACTTTCAATAAACGCACTATCAAGTGTCGGGCGGAGTTCGCCCAACACTATTTTGGTAAAGCTTTTGACTATAAAATGTCGTCGGACACTCCGACTACCGTTTTATCCAAAAAACGCAAGGAAAAGGACTGACACGCGAGGCCCGCGGTCTCCGCTGACACCACGCCGAAACAGGCTCCACGTGGTCCGGTTCTCAGCGAGACGCCTTTGCAGTCCTTGACTACCGACGACACTCCTTTGGCGGTGTCTTCTGTACCCGAGACCACTGGGTCCTCGGCCCTTTCCCAGACTACAACCGAAGCCCCGGCTTATGTCGAGCCTACTAATGTGGACAGGTCCACTTCCACCCATGGTGTATTTAGGCCTTCATCTTCTTTTTCTATTAAGGCCTTTACTAAATCCAAAGCAGCCAGGCATCAAACTAGGCCTGCTGCTCAAGGCCCATCTCCTGGACACATGCCTAAGAAACACATGCTTAAAATGGCTGAGGATCTAATTACTCTTATCAGAGGTTCTCAGCCCCCTCCTGACAAGAGACCCAGAGTGGAGGAAGAATCCCCTCTTCTGATCAGGGATCCATTTTATCAGAACATTCTGATGCAGAGGTACACTCATACTCCCCTTTTGAGGATTCGGATGCAGAACAGTCCATTCCTTCTGTATCCCCCCCTGAGGATTTTTCTTTTGGGGAAACCTTGCACACCTTGAGAGAACATTTCCATTGGGAAGGCCAAGACTTTTCAGATTCCAAGAAAAGACTTAGGGAATTTCTTTGGTTACCTCAGCACAGACCTCTGGCTATACCCCCTGTTTTGGAGGTACTGGATGATGTCTATTCAGAGGCTTGTCTTAACCCTGATTCTCTGCCTCCTGCACCAGTAAAGCCTGATAGATATTACAGAGTACCCAGTTCTCACCAATTTCTCTACAAAGGCCATAATGCTGACCCTGAAACCATTTCACAAGGCCCTAAGGGATTGAAGGCCTTCACTGCCAAGAATCCACTTCCTGCAGAAAGGGAATCTAGATCTTTAGAAAGGTGGGGTAAGAAGGTATATACCTCGGCCACCCTAGCCATGAGGGCCTTAAACTGTCAGTTTCATATGATTAAATATCAACAGTTTCTGTTATCACAATTAAAAAACAAAATTTCTCAACCTGAACAACCAGATTTAAAAGAGTTACAGGATATGTTGCATAGTGCAGAGCAAGTGGGTAAACACACCTTACAATGTGGTTATGATGCCCTAGAGGCCTCCAGTAGAGCGGCTGCTACAGGATCAGTCATTCGCAGACATGCCTGGCTTAGGGAACAAAATTTGCCTGATCATGTGAAAGCTAAACTTCTTGATGCTCCTTTACAAAAGGATGTACTTTTTGGTACTAATGCTGAGGATATACTATGAAAAATGGAAGAAAAAGCCAAATCTATGCAAACTGTCAAAGCTTTCTTACAGGTTCAGCCACCACGTTTTAGCAGGAATTGGCCTTCAAAAAACTGGTCCTTTCCAGCCACTGACAAGCCCCAAAGAGGTAGATACAGACGCACAAGGGGCAGAGGACACTCACAGGGATCATATAGAGGCAGACAATGGCAATCTCCGGCACCAACAGGTGGTGAAGACAGTGCACAACAATACAGGAAGAAACAATGACTCCCTCATTTCCATGCCAAGCAAGTCACAGCTGGCAGCACCTTTGGGAGGGGAAACTAGCATTATTTGCAAGCAATTGGCATATTGTCACAACAGACAAATGGATACTGGACATTATAAACAGAGGCTACAAATTTCAATTTCACACTCTTCCAAAAATGAGAGGCATGCCAAACCTGCCACAAAATCAAAGGGCAGAGGCACAACTGCAAATTTCCAAGCTCCTAAACATGAGAGCTATACAAAAGGTACCTACGCACCAACAAGGTCAAGGTTTTTATTCAAGACTCTTTCTGGTTCCAAGAAAAGGAACCGACTGGAGACCCATTCTGGACTTATCCATCCTAAACACATTTCTGCTCGTGCCAAAATTCAAGATGCTCACATTACAGCAACTTCTTCCCATGCTGGGCAAGGAGTTTTGGCTGGTAACATTGGACCTCAAGGAGGCATACCTGCATGTCCCAATCAGACAAAGCTGCAGAAGATACCTCAGATTTCTTGCAGGTTCAATCCACTATCAATTTTCTGCATTGCCCTTTGGCTTATCTACTGCGCCCAGAGTATTCACAAAGTGCCTGGCATCAGTGATTGCCTTTTGCAGACTTCAAGGGATACAAATTTACCCTTATCTGGACGACTGCCTGATCCAAGCGGACAGCAAACACATACTACTGGAACATCTGGCATATGTGACACGGTTACTGCTTTCTCTGGGATACACCATCAACAAGGAGAAATCAAGGCTAACATCATCTCAGAAAATAACCTTCCTGGGTGCCAGCTTAACACCCAGATGGCATATCTTACGCCAGAAAAACAAGGGCAATTATCTCAGTACTTCAAAACACTAGCGAAAAGTACCAGGCTTACTGCAAGGAAAATCCTGCAGGCTCTGGGATTCATGGCATCTTGCATTCTGCTAATCCCATGTGCAAAGTTGCATATGAGGAAACTTCAATGGTACCTAAAAAATCTATGGTCTCAACACACTCACAGTTTGGAAGCAATTATACCAATAATTCCATGTTTACAAAAGGAATTTCTATGGTGGGCCCAAGCATGTCAAGTAAACACAGGCCTTCCATTCTGCAAACCTCAAGCAAAACAAGTCATAACCACAGACGCCTCAGATTACGCCTGGGGGGCGCACATGAAGGACAGGTGCATTCAGGGCAGATGGTCCCACAAGGAAAAGCACCTTCACATCAATCAAAAAGAAATGCTAGCAGTAATAAATGCAATTACAGCTTTCAAGGTCTTCCTGCTTCCAGGTCAATTACTGATAAGAACAGACAACACCACAGTTACGTGGTACATAAACAAACAAGGAGGAACACATTCATACCCCTTGTGCAGACTAGCCATGACTCTTTGGAACTTGGCTCTGGAAATACAGATCGAACTTCAGGCACAGTACTTGCCAGGACTGGAAAACACACTGGCAGACACTCTGAGCAGGAATATGACAGATCCACACGAATGGAAGTTGCATCCAAAGGTGTTTACGGAAATAATCGAAGAGTGGGGGAGGCCAGACATAGATCTTTTTGCCTCCCACAGGAACCATCAATTGAAAAAGTTTTGTTCAAGGACCTTCCATCCAAAGGCCTGGAAAGTGGACGCCCTTTCTTTCAGTTGGACAGCATGGACAGTTTATGCATTTCCACCTCTGCCTCTTCTGTCCAAAGTGCTTTTGAAAGCAAGAACAGACAAACCGAGGATGATACTGATTGCTCCAGATTGGCCAAGGCAACACTGGTATCCACTCCTGAGGAGCCTAACGCATACTCCTCCCTGGTCCCTGCCTCTAATACCCCTTCTGCTGACTCAGAACAGCTACAAAACCCTTCACAGTCAGCTGAAAACACTCAACCTCGCTGCATGGAAAATTCCTTAACACCACAACAGACCCTACTCTCCAAGGAGGTGCAGGATGTCATTTTGGAGGCGAGAAGACCATCTACTAGAAAAGCTTACTCCATAAAATGGAAGCGGTTTTGCTGTTGGAATGAGAAAAAGGACAGGACCCTAGAAAATTGAACTTGCCTCAGGTTTTACAGTACCTAGCTGAACTGCTGAACAGTGGACTTTCATTTTCTTCCATTAAAATACATGCCTCAGCCATTTCTGCAGAATTCAACACGGATCCTCCTTATTCTCTCACCCACTCTTACGACAGTTCCGTAGAGGGGCTAAGAATATAAGACCTCCAAGGAAGCAACCAATACCAGCCTGGGACCTTAATTACATACTAGAAAAATTAACATTGCCTCCTTTTGAACCTGCTGCCTCAACAGATCTGCAATATTTGTCCTGGAAAACAGCTTTCCTTCTGGCCATCACTTCAGCTCGTAGGGTTTCTGAACTACAGGCCCTCATGGCGGTGCAGCCCTTCCTCATCTTCCATCAGGATAGGGTTTCCCTTCGTACTAACCCATCTTTTATGCCAAAAGTGGTATCCAGGGTAGCCTTAAACCAAGCCATACACCTACCTACTTTTTATCCCAACCCTCAAAACAAAGGGGAAAGGCTGCTTCAATCTTTAGACATCCATAGGCAGCTATGTTACTACTTGGACAGAACAAAGTCCTTCAGGAAATCAGAACAACTTTTTGTGTCCTATGCCGTAGGGGCTCAAGGGAAACCAGTTACCAAACATACCATTTCCAAGTGGATTGGCCACTGCATGCTTTTGTTACTCCTATCATGGAAAATCTGTCCCTACTGGTATCAGATCTCACTCCACCAGGGCCACAGCCACCTCTACAGCCTTCCTCAGAGGTGTGCCTACTAAGGATATTTTGGAGGCAGCCACGTGGAGTTCTGTACATACCTTCACAAAACACTACCACCTGCCCCTATATTCCAGAACAAGAGCAGGCTTTGCCACGGCTGTTTTGCAGGGCATCCTGGCTCAACCCAGTTCCTCATAGTACCTACCACCCTATGCATAGCTTTGGGACTCTACCCATCTGTGATTACTGCAGCTGTATGCACGATGAACATAGTACAGTTTTGTACCTACCATAAATGTAGATGTTCGAGTGCTAGTACAGCTGCAGTACAGGTTTCCCTCCCTCCTTCCCCACTTGGTAAGGGCATGGGGCCTAACAACCTCTTCATACTTCCTGACTGGGTTATCCTGCTATGTTTTATTTGCTTGCTTACACTGTTTTTGCATTACTTTGCATTGCTTGCATATGTGGATAAGCCTTATTTATGTATTGCCTTCCTTTTGGGGGCACCTGACATCTGGGGCAAGAAAGACTGAAGAACATGGCGTCGGCTGTGTCTTATATACTCTGGCCTTCCTGACGTCAGAAGAGTAAGCGACGACAACTGACGCCGGACCAAGACTTTGGAATTCGGCCGACCGAGGGACCGCCTGACGGCTGAAAACCCATCTGTGATTACTGCAGCTGTATTAGCACTCGAACATCTACATTTATGGTAGGTACAAAACTGTACTTTCTTGGGACATCAGGCCTGGTAGAGTCAGTGTCGCATGTAGGGTGCTGTTATCGGGACATCAGGTCTGACAAAGGTAGTGACACAAGTAGGGTGGTGCTGTTATCAGGACATTGTTCTGAGAGGTAGTGACACACGTAAGGCGGTGCTGTTGTCAAGACATTGGTTCTGATAGAAGCAGTGACACGTAGGGTAGTGATTTTATCAGGACATCGGGTCTGGCAGAGGCAGTGACACGTAGGGTGGTGCTGTCAGGACATCGTTTCTGACAGAGGCAGTGATACATGTAGGGTGGTGCTGCTATTTGAATATTTGGTCTGACACAAGCAGTGACACACATAGGGTGGTGCTGTTTTGGGACCTAAGGTCTGTCAGAGTCAGTGATGCTTGTAAGATGGCCTTCTTACCGGTCTCCCATCAGAACTGTCACAGGCAGTGACACATCTAGGATGGTGCTGTTATCAGAACATTAGGACTGATAGAGTTAATAACTCATGTAGGGTGCTGTTATCAGGATGTCATGTCTGGCAGAAGCAGTGACATAGGGTGGTGGTGTTAGCAGGACATCAAGTACTGGCAGAGGCAGTGATGTAAGGTGGTGATAGGACATCAGGATTAGCAGAAGTAGTGATCAGGACATCAGTGTGGACAGAGCCAATGACAAATGTAAAGTGGTGTTATTATCGTGACATCAAGTCTGGCAGAGTTAGTGACACATCTAGGGTGGTTATCTGGACATTAGGTCTGGCAGAATCCGTGACAGTCAGGGTGGTGGTATTGCTGGGACATCAGGGCTGGTAGAGTCAGTGACACATCTAAGGTAGTTCTGTTATCAGGACAGCAGGGCCGACAGAGTCATGGATACATGTAGGTGGTTTTATTATTGGGACATCAGGTCTGGCAGAGTCAGTGACATGTAGGGTAATGCTGTTATTGGGACATCCGGACTGGTAGGGTAATGCTGTTATTGGGACATCACATCTGGCAGAGTCAGTGACACATCTAGGGTGGTACTGTTATCGGGACCTCAGGACTGTCAGAATCAGTGACCCATAGGGTGATGGTTTCATCCAAAAAACATCAACATGAATTCACCAAAAAGCACGATAGGATGGTGGTGTTATTGGGCCTGGCAGAGTCTGTGAGGCAAGTAGGCTGATGCTGTTAATTGTGACATCAGATCTAGAAGAGTCAGTGATGTATCCAGGGTTTATCCTACAACATTCAGGTACTGAAAGTAGTACAAATGCTCAAGATAGGTGTGTACATCAAGCCAAAAATCTGGGCACCTTATTAGCATAAAGGTTGAATGCCATATACCACATAGGAAATTCTGGGGTATTACTTAAAACACAAGCTTAAAAAAATTGAGAAAGTGACAGACATGATTGAAAATGGAAGGATGTGTCAGTCACATAGTAAAATCAGTAAACTTTAATGACTGATATGTCATGAATCTACCATACAAAGTCATTTATTTTTGCTTCTGAAAAATGAAGGTGAAACATGTAGGCCCTCTTACCTTTGTTATTCATGCCACCAGTATGTCAGTCATGTAGTTGGTTTCCTGTATACTGAGCAGCTACACAGTTTTGTGGGGTTTTCAGGAAGTCATGTGAAGGCATAAATTAAGCTTGAAAACAGGAACATATCTTCAAGGGTGGGTACATCATGATAAATGGTGAGTCAAGATTGGAAAATGGGGTACATACCACCAAAAATAACTACATTTGAGAGGTTTGATCTGGGGGTGATGCTGTTACCTTGAGTAGACATGAGACAGGGTTGTATGATTTGTCAATGTGAAAGTATTGGTCACGCTTCTTAAAGGATTGCATGAAGAGTTAAGAAGAGTTGAGGTTTGTGAAAGGAGGATCCTCAGTTGACCATTGATGTGTGATGTAAGGGCATTCACGAAGAGAATAAAAACTCTGGTAATGTGTGCATAAAATGGTTAGTAAACAAATTTAGATTCAAGATCCTTTGTATGTTTGTGTGGATTTACATTGTTTTATTTTCTCTGAGTCAGGATTACGGACCATATCTGATAACATTCTTTCGTTGGCCATCTTTTCTTTTCTGTAAACCCACATAAATGAGAATGTTTTATGGGTAGCCATTTGGCTTTTTCTAGGGTGATACAGTGATGGTGACAGGTAGTTTGTAATGAATCGGCAGATGCTGTTAGAGATGATATGGAGTTGTGGCAGTGTTTTTCCTTGGAGGCAGAAGCAAAAATTGGGAGCCCATAATCAAGTTGAGAAAAGAGAACACCTTTGCCAATGGCTGTTCTGGCTGATTGGTATAGAAAAGAGGAGATAATTTTGGTCCAGAAGAGGAGGGAGTTTAGGAAGGAAGTTGTATATTTACATCTCTCGCATACTGTGCTATTTCTTTAATGATTAACTGGTTGTCTGAGAACATGAGACAATTGCTACATTGTCTTAGGATGCCCAAATCTACCAAACTGGCCACAAAGACAATTGGAAATTGCATATCCACATTGTCCAGTCCTGTAATAAGATAGGCGGTTTAAAATTAAGGATAGGGTTTTAACATGGCTTTCTTAGTTTGGTTTATGGGGTTAGGGGCAAGATGTTATATAGTGCTAGGATTTGGTAGTAAGAGTCAGATGCTTGGTGAATTTTTGGGGGAGTTTTGGTCCTGGTGGGGTTGAGAAGTAGTTTATGGTTTGAGCCATTGGTTGAGCTTGTGTAAGTCTGACTGAAGTTAGCATTGAATATTGGTGTGGGTATGACGTGATCAGAAAATGACTGTCATCAGCATAGAGGATACATGGGAGATGAGGGAGAACACAAGGAAGTTTGCTAAGGAGTATGGAGAAGAGGAATGGGGCAAGAATGGATTCTTATTATACACCTTTGGGAATAGGTGCAGATACTGATTGGAAGGGTCCTATTTTAACTCTGAACTGTCTGTTAGCAAGGATATTTTTTAAACCAGGGAGCAGCATCTGGACTGATACCACTTTCATTTTGTTTTGGAGACGATAGTGGTGATTGAGGTCAAATGCCTTTGTCAAGTATATAAATAGGGCACCTGTGAGGAGGCCACTATCTGAGTTTAGCAGTAAGTCATCAGTTAGGGACCAAAGTGATGTCATAGTACTTTGTCCAGGCCAGAGTCTATGTTTGGAAGAGAGCAGGTGGTACTGCTAGATATAGAGGGAGAGCTGGCTGTAGATTGTTTTTAAGAAGTTTGCCTAGAATTCAGGATGAATATTGGACTGAAATGAGAGCTATCTTTTGGGTAGGTATGCTTTGGGAGAAGTTTAGAGCAGATTTCCAAATTCGTGGCATGATGTTTTGTGGTGAGAAATAGATTATGTATGTGAGTGAGATATTTGAAGTGGAAGAGGGGGATGACTGGTAGCAGGCTGAGCAATGCATGGAGTGTGGGAGGTATGGAGTTTGAGATATTAAGTTCTTTAATGAAATATTCTGGAGAATATTTTGCTTACCACATTGAATAGTGTTTGTAGATAGGGTGTCATGAGGAGGGTTTCTTCTTGTAAGTATATTAAACTGTTTCCAAATGTGTTTGAAGGAATGTAAGAGGGGAGTTTGTTTCTTTGTCTGGAGATTTATGTTCTGCCTTCTAATGGACTTCTAGTTACACAAGACTGTAAAGGAGGTGCTGTTGTCAGTTGTGGGGGTCTGTTTCAATTTTTCAAAGGGCAGAGCAAAAATATGGTGCAAAATTAGGGACATTTGAAGAGAGGTATGAATAGGTGGATGTGACAGGGACTTGTTGCTAGTTTTCAAAGCATATGCATAATATGTCCATGGAGATGAGTGTAATCTTCTCTTCATACACAAAAAAAAGTATGCTTCCCTCTTTCCATGGAACTTGACTTAGCTGACCAGCTGTTACTCTTTTCATTCTGTCCATCAAACACTGCAGTATTATTTAATACCCTTAATCAGATAGTGTAAACAGTAGTATGCATGGTAACTGGGTGCCTGTGCTAGCAAGGAGCGGCTAACTGGAAACTTGAAATTATATGGAAGATTTTGGGCAGGAGATGGGAAAAGGCAGTAGGACCATACATACACTAGTACTCAATAGAATGTAGTACTCAAGACATAAGTACCAGCCTGGCAAGGCCCTAACATGCTACTGCAGCAGGTGCAAATGCAGTTTCAATTTGCATCACAAAATGCAACACACACTGCTTTTTTTATTTTTATTTTTATTTTTTTATTTATTTCTTTTGCAGACAGTACTGTGTTTTGGAAATTTTTTGGCAGACTGGGTCAGTGGCACTTAGATAAGAGACTCGCACATTTCAGCTCAGTGAAGATAATACCACTTGTAGGTGATGTCTGCAGTCTGTTCCACTGAATGAAACTGGGGAAAGACAGGTTATTCGGATCAGTGGGGACGTGGAGAGAGTTAGGAATTTGAGATGGCTACCCAAAAAGTAGGAAGTGTGGGAACAACAAAAAATGAAAGAAACCTATAACCACATAAAGTAAAATTGTTACATTTAAATTAAGTAAATAAAAGAATTAAAATGCCATCTCTACCCCAAGTAAAAAACCAAAGGTCATTCAGGTAAGTGTAAGCCAATAAATTGTTTGAGGTGACAGGTCAAATACTAGTTTTAGCTTAAGGAGAATGGCTCAGGTGGGGAAAATGGGACTGGGATGGGACCCCTTTTTATTTGTACAGTAATATTGTTGAAATGTGATGCCCAGTTATGTTGGAACTCAGAACATAGTGGTACAACTTAGATACAGACAGTATAATTGCTTATGTCATACGTAGAGAAAAGACACGTGGTGGCACTGCTATTTATGGGGCCTCCCAACTAGCACTGCCACATAGGCAGCTCTCTAGGGAGTCTTGTGCTGTATCCAGCTCTCTAAACTATTATAACTTCAAGCTGGTCACCTAAACAGAAGTTAATTTTTTATGTTTTATTAAAGTTTCATATTTGTGTTTAGTAGATTATACGGGTTCACTAGACAATCTCAAAATACTGAAATGTTGAATTTCAGTATTTCGAGACTGAATAGTGGAAAGTGCAGTTATGTGAAACTGCTCTATGTTGAATGTGGAAATGTCTAATCCACTGTCATGGTGTCGTGTTCGTGACGTGTGGTGTGGTTTGTGGATTTACCTGGGGTTTCAGGTAAGTGGCGTTTATGTAAGGGTATTGGGTAGGGATTTTAGTGTGTGTGTGTAGTGGTGTTTTTTGTGTGTTTGTGTGTTTAGTGTGACCTCAGAGTTAGTATATATTAGTGGGGGGGTGTGGGGGGGGTGCAAGCTTGCCCCGCTGCTTATAGGTAGGGTAGTTTGTCTTTTATGTTGTGTTTGTGTGTGTTTTGTTTGTTATAGTGTAGTTAGGTGTATATGTGTGTGTTTGTGTGCTGGTGTGTGTGTGTCTGTATGGTCTTGATTGTGGTTTTCGAGTATGTGGGTTTTCTACTGTTCAGTCTCGAAATACTGAAATTCGACATTTCAGTATTTTGAGATTGTCTAGTGAATCCGATTATACTCGTAGAGTAAAACAAAATAAAAATGAAGCCTGTTAAAGTGTACATTTTATCCTAATTTGCAGCAGTGAAGCAAGCATGCTTTTCCTAACATTTGTACTGTCCTGAAGATGTCCTTCAAGGATGCATCTGCAGTCCTTACAAATGGGTTGTCCTGTCGTCAGGCAGCCCATCGGTCGGCCTGATTCCAAAGTCTGGGTCTGGCTTCGGCTGGTGTCGCGCTTCACCCGACGTCATAGCTGCAGTTCTTCGGGTATAAAGGCATCAGCCGACGCCATTTTCCTCAGTCTTTCTTGCCGCGTGGCGCCCGAAGCAGAAGCTGTTCGCAAGTGCCGGTCGGTCAGAACCAGAGATTACTACTACCGAATACTACTTCGAGGACTTCTAAAAAAGCTAAGTACCCCGTTGGGGACTCTTTCTTGCCTCAGCCGATGTCAGAAAAAGTGAATAACTGTTTAACTTGTGGGAAACAAATACCTCATAAAGATTTCCACTCTTACTGCTTACCTTGTTTAGGCCCAGATCACGACGTAGCAACTTGTCTAGCCTGTGCTTTTAACCGACGGACGCTTAGACGCCGGTCGGAATTTGCAGAGCAGTTTTTCGCCCGGATTTTGCTTATATTATGCCGCCGGATCCTCCGACTTCACAAATAACCAAAAACGCAGGAAAAGGACCGACACTCGCGGTCCGCGGTTTCGGCCGAAACCGCGGTTAAGCCAACCACGAGTGTCTCTGTTTCGGCTGAAACCGAGCAAGCGGTTCTTCCCCCAGCCGAAAACATGCCTTCTACCGAGGCCTCTTCTAACCTGGTGGAATCGGCTTCTGAAATCCAACCTGCAGTTGCGGTTTCTCAGGAATTATCAGACACTATTCCCTTGGATATTTCAACCCCTGCACATGGAGCTGCTAGGCCTCCTGCAGCCATGTCTATTAAGGCCTTTGCCAGGGCTAAAGCAGCTAAAGCTTCAAAAACTGTGCCTGTTAAGCCCCCTCTCACAGGCCCAGCTCCAGTTCCCATATGCTTTCTTTGGCAGAGGATCTCATTTCTTTAATTCGTGGATCCCAGCCTCAGCCAGACAGGACCACTCATCCACCTCCAGAGAAGAGGCCTAGAGCAGAGCCCCCAGAGCCAGTATCCACAGATGATTCCTCTGATGACTCAGAACATACAGACCCTCCTGAGGCTCCTTATTCCCCTTACGAAGACTCTGATGCTGAAGAGTCCATTCCTTCAGCCTCTCCACCTGAGGAATTTTCCTTTGGGGAAACCTTGCATGCTATGAGGGAACAATTTCAGTGGCAGGGCCACGATTTCTCAGACTCCAGAAAAAGGCTTAGAACCTTTTACATTTGCCACAGCATAGGCCTTTAGCTATACCTCCAGTTCTTTCTGTTGTAGATGATGCATTTAATGATGCTTGCACTGCCCCTGATTCATTACCTCCGCCCCTGCTAAGCCCGATAGGTTCTACAGGGTCCCGGACACTCATCACCATTTATACAAGGCTCCTTTTGCAGATCCAGAGACTATCTCCCAGGGGCCTAAGGCTGTAGCAACTACATCTGCTAAAACCCTCCCTCTGAAAGGGAATCCAGGTCCTTAGAGAGATGGGGTAAAAAAGTTTACACTTCTGCTACTCTGTCAGCTAGGGCTTTGAACTGTCAATTTCATATGATTCAATATCAAGAGTTTATGCTAGACCAGTTAACCAAAAAACTGTCCTCTGAAGAATCTTTAGATAAGAAGTATGTTCAGGAAATGGTACATAACATACAGCAGGTTAGTAACCATTCTTTAAAATGTGGCTATGATGCACTGGAGGCTTCCTTTAGATCAGCCATGACTGGCACAGTTATCAGGAGACATGCATGGTTGAAAGAGCAGGCATTACCAGACCATGTCAAATCAAAGCTTTTAGATGCACCCATGGACAAAGTCAATTTATCTGGTTCTCCTGCACAGCAGGTACTGAAAAAGATGGAAGAGAAGGTGAAATCTGTACAAACAGTGAAAGATTTCTTACAGGTTCAACCTCCAAGGTTTAGCAGGAGCTGGCCCTCCAAGAATTGGTCCTTTCCGGACTCCTCTAAGACACAGAGAGGCAGGAATAGGCGTTCAAGAGGCAGAAACCAATCCAGGGGTGCCTACAGGTGATGCCAGTGGCAGGGTAACGACCAGCGAGGCACAGACACAGCCACCACCACTACAACAACACAATCACAGTGACTTGGCTGTGGCACCGCCTACCAGGGAACAACTGGAAGCACCCTTAGGCGGGAAGCTAACCTTATTTTCAAAGAACTGGCATTGCATCACAAGGGAAAAATGGATTTTGCAAACTATAGACCAAGGTTACAGGTTCCATTTCCATACTCTACCAGGAAAGAGAGGAATGCCAAACCTACCACCTACTCAAAGGGCAGAAGCTCTAAAGCAAATATCTCAATTATTAAGAATGAGAGCTGTGGAGAAGGTACCATCTATGGAACAAGGAAAGGGATTTTACTCCAGACTCTTCCTGGTTCCAAGAAAAGAGAGTAAATGGAGGCCTATTCTCGACCTGTCCGCTTTAAACACATTCCTCATTGTTCCAAAATTCAAAATGCTGACCCTACAGCAGCTTCTTCCCATGCTGGGCAAGGAGTCTTGGCTGGTCACTCTAGATCTCAAGGAGGCATACCTGCACGTCCCCATACGACCAAATTGCAGAAGATACCTCAGATTTCTTGCAGGATCAGAGCATTATCAATTCTCAGCATTGCCCTTTGGCTTATCTACTGCGCCCAGAGTGTTCACGAAATGCCTGGCATCAGTAATTGCTCATTGCAGACTTCAGGGAATCCAAATTTTCCCCTACCTGGACGACTGCCTGATACAAGCGGACAACAAAAGCAAGTTAACAGAAGACTTACAAAGAGTCATTTACCTGCTGCAAGCCCTGGGATATACAGTCAATATAAAAAGTCAAGGCTGATTCCATCCCAAAGAATAACCTTTCTGGGTGCAGAGCTGGACACATCAAAACAAATGGCATTCCTAACTGCAGAAAAGAAAGCTCAACTACCCCTCTACTTCTTGGCATTAACAAAGCAGAACCATCTAACTGCAAGAAAAGTACTGCAAGCCCTAGGCTTCATGGCATCCTGCATAATTCTGGTCCCTCATGCCAGACTGCATATGAGAAAGCTACAGTGGTACCTAAAGAATTTGTGGTCCCAACACAAGCACAGCCTAGAAACCAAAATTCCAATAATCCCATGCCTGAAACAGGAGTTCCTATGGTGGGCTCAGGCCTGTCAATCAAACACAGAATTGCCCTTCTGCAACAGTCAACCAAGCCAAACCATCACGACAGACGCCTCAGACCTCGGTTGGGGGGCACACATGCTGGACAAGTGCATACAAGGCTTATGGACTCAAGACCAGCTGCGCCTGCACATAAATCTAAAGGAAATGCTGGCAGTAAAATTGGCAATCCAGTCATTCAGACCATTTCTCCAAGAAGGTCAGTTGATGATAAGGACAGACAACACCACAGTTATGTGGTACATCAACAAACAGGGAGGCACACATTCATACCCTCTATGCCGGCTGGCACTGGACCTATGGGATGTGGCTCTGAGCTACAACATTCAGTTACAAGCAATTTTTGTACCGGGAAAAGAAAACATTCTAGCAGACATATTAAGCAGAACTACCACGGATGCCCACGAATGGATGCTGCATCCGGACATCTTCAAAGCCATCACAAGAGAATGGGGATTGCCACAAATAGACTTATTTGCATCCCCACTCAATCACCAGCTAAAGAAATTCTGCACAAGGATGTACCACCCACTTGCTTGGAAGGTGGACTCCCTATCCTTCAGTTGGAAAGGCCTGACAGCATATGCATTCCCTCCACTTCCTTTGATGCACAAGGTGCTCTTGAAGATCAAAGAGGAACGTCCAAGGATCATTCTGATAGCTCCAGACTGGCCAAGGCAACATTGGTACCCATTACTGAGGAGCATGTCTCGGGAACAAATATGGGCACTACCCCTGATCCCATTGCTGTTAACACAGAACAACTACAACATCCTGCATCCAAACCTGAAAACTCTGCAGCTAACTGCCTGGAACATTACATAAGATCAATTAACCCAAATTTATCCCAAAGGGTTAAAGACATAATCCTTGGGGCTCAGAGACCTTCCACAAGAAAGAATTATGCAGCAAAATGGAAAAGATATCTCATTTGGAGTACTGCAAAGGGAGAAGATGTGGCACTGGTAAACATAGCCAACATCCTGGAGTACTTGGCAGAGCTCTTCCATACAGGCCTGTCCTATTCTTCCATCAAGATACATGCATCAGCTATTTCAGCAGAATACAGCTTGGATCCTCCTGTCTTCTCACATCCTCTGCTCAGGCAGTTTCTGAGAGGAATTAAAAATGTAAAACCTCCCAGGAAACCACCACTGCCAGCATGGGACTTGAACTTTGTGCTAGAAAAATTGACACTTCCCCCTTTCGAACCAGCAGCAACAGCAGAATTACAATACTTATCCTGGAAGACTGCTTTCCTGCTGGCAATCACCTCAGCAACAAGGGTCTCTGAACTACAGGCATTAATGGCAGTGCAACCCTTCCTGATCTTCCATCAAGATAGAGTGTCCATGAGAACAAATCCTACATTTATGCCTAAGGTGGTATCCAGAGTGTCTTTAAATCAGGCTATCCACCTACCTACATTCTTCCCCAACCCACAGAACAGGGGAGAAAGACTGTTGCATACCTTGGATGTACATAGACAATTACGCTACTACCTGGACAGGACCAAGTCCAATAGAAAAACTGACCAGCTTCTGGTAGCATATGCAAAAGGAAAGGAAGGAAAACCAATTTCAAAACAGACAATCTCCAAATGGATAGGAAATTGCATTAGATTTTGTTACTCCTACCATGGAAAGAAAACTCCAGAGAACATCAGGCCTCACTCCACAAGGGCTGCAGCCACTACCACAGCTTTCTTACGAGGAGTGGCTACCAAGGACATTATAGAGGCTGCTACTTGGACCTCCGTGCATACATTTGCCAAGCATTACAATTTACCTTTATACTCTAGATCCCGAGCAGGTTTTGCCACTGCTGTTTTGCAAGGGATCCTAACTACACCATAATCTCAATTTTTTCCTCCTCCCCTAGTTTAGCTATGGTATTCTACCCATTTGTAAGGACTGCAGATGCATCCTTGAAGGACATAGTACAGTTTTGTACCTACCATAAATGTAGATGTCCGATAGGAATGCATCTGCAGTCAGGATTACCCACCCACCTTCCCCTCTGTGGTACTCCTAGGGTATTTGCCATCCTTCAGCTAGCTTGGGGGGGATCTATTATGGTGTATTTGTTTGTATATATGTACATACATGATTATTTTATGTGTTTGCTCTCTACTATTTGGAAACATTGGCATTTATCCAAATTTAGCCATCCAAGAGGGCACCTGGCATCTGGGGCAAGAAACACTGAGGAAAATGGCGTCAGCTGATGCCTTTATACCCGAAGAACTGCAGCTATGACGTTGGGTGAAGCGCGACACCAGCCGAAGCCAGACCCAGACTTTGGAATCCGGCCGACCGAAGGGCTGCCTGACGACAGGACAACCCATTTGTAAGGACTGCAGATGCATTCCTATTGGACATCTACATTTATGGTAGGTACAAAACTGTACTTTACCTGAGTACCAACACACATCTTTTCTAATATACTTAGTTTCATAGGTAGGTACTAGGCTATTGGCCCAAGGGCCTAAGTAAGCCTGGCCAACAAGGTTCCCTGGCTTACGCCACCCAAAAAAGTTATTTTCCTGTGCCCCTGTCGAGCAGAGCCACAGAAGTGATCTCCAGGGTGTATTTCCTATTTCCCATCCACTTATCAAGATTTTTCTTGGAGTGCTAATGAGGAACTTTGCTTGACATAGATGGGTAGCTTGTTACAGAGTATGGGAAGTCTCTGGGACAGGAATCTGTCCCTCCAGCATGTCCTGTTTATTGTGGTGACAAGGGTTAGGTCCCTAGAGCATGTAGCTGTGAGGGATTGGGATTTCTTTAGGTGTAGCATGTGCAACAGCTCTGGGTTTTACATAGCTTTATATGTTAGGCAGAGATCACCTCAGAGTAGGCGATATGCTATGGAGTAAAGCTGGAGTTTTTTGAGACAGTCAGTGTAGGGCATCTTTTTGAGGCCAGTAATCCTCTTTGTGAGGTACTTCTGTGGCCTTTCCAGCTGCTACAGATGTCTTGTGAGGTACTCATCGATTTATTTAACTCCATTTAGCACTAACTCAGATTTAGTGAACAAATAGCATATTTGTTTGCTGTTACTGTAATTTACAACAACTGTAAACTAAAGTCATGCGTACGCAAAAATGAACAAGTATATTCATTAGCCACAAGACAGCAGAGAGTTGTAATGCTTCTTTAATTTCTGATTATATTTTAACCATTATGCAACCTGAAGTGAATTTGCAGGTGAATAAAAATTGTGTTTTTTTGAGTGCATTTCCATAAAAGATCTGTTTGCTTTTGACCGCATGGTTTCTTGAATAGCAAGTGTTTTTTTTAAACCTGGAAGCTGTTTTGAATAGTGTGGAAAAAGCGGATAGAAATTAACAGCCATCATTTCACTTTTAAAATGTGAACAATGTGTCCAGAAGAGTCACTTTTTCTCCTGTTATTTTGCTTGACAGCCAAGCAGTATTGTGCAGATGTTGTTTTTGAAATTTAGAGTAAAATATTTTAGAAAAAAACTCATTTTGCTTTAGGCCAAGTATTCCTTGACGCAGTTTGACAATGGTTTCAGTAAAACGGAATTGTGGACTAGTTATTATCTTGCCTCTTCTTGTATTCTAAAAGGGCAACCGGTGATTGTCCATTAATGTGTACATGTCTTTGAGCAGCTGTGTTTTGCAAGGGGTTGAACTTTTCTACTACGAAAAGCATCGTTTGTTGAAAAGCCATGATAGTGGTTCATTGACTCGGATGCTGAATTGTAACTTTGTCAGCAGAGATCTGCATAAAACATATAGGCTACCTCTGGGATTTGCTTCTCTTTTGTTTTTCTTCCTTTATGTAGATCGTGCTTTTTAGTTAACCCGGGAAAAGAAAGTTGCATGCGATTGAGTATTTTTTTTTTTTTTTTTTAATCATCATTACACTTTCTAAACTACTAAAAAATAAGAAAGAAACTGCTGGATACCCTACTCTTTTAAAGGGCTGCACTTCTTTTAAAATGTTAGCTTAGTACACCACACAGGAAAGAAAGCAAGCCTGCCAAGTCCTGTGGAGCATTTTTTTTCAAGCTTGTGAAAAGAATGAATTATTCAGCAGTAAGCATGCTTACAGCTGGCCATTTGGGAGCTTTGATCTACGAATCAGGCGGTTGCATGAATGCCCTTATTGTCATGTTATGTGTACACAGTGTGTGAATTATTGAAAATAGTGAGGCCCGAGCCTTATCTAGTAGAGATTACAGTGCAGGCATGCTGGGTGAAGGCCTGTAATTGAAAATCCCCAGATGCTGTTTATTTGGCCTGCATCTCGTGATCTGCATTTGGTCTGTATGAACAGAATCCTGCTTCCACAGAGTGGTGCCCATCCCCCCTCCCACCAAGATCATGCCTTTGTCAAACATGAGTATGTGGTCTGCTTAAACACCTGTCCACACATACGGTTGGTTAAAATTTTAAAAGCAGTTTAAAAGTGGAATACTTCTTTTGTTGGCCAAAATGTTAGAAGCCAACTGTTAACTCTGAATTGACCATTTTGTTATTTGTTTTTTGTACAATATTTCTTATTAGAGAACCCACACCCTGAAAGTTTTAAGACTAAAATCCATTAGCAGCTATTGTATCGCAACAGTTTTTTTTTTTTTTATCTTTTAATAAAGCAACAAGTGTAATGTGAATTTTTAAATACACAGATTAGATGGTATTTCCTACAAAGAAGTTTTAGATTTGGGAAAGTGGTAGAGGACCTAAAAGATTTAAGTA
>NC_056751.1:396855068-396910068 GCF_019279795.1 Protopterus annectens
ACCACAAAGATAAAACATCTCTTTAGCATCATCAGTGTATTTTACTCATCTCTCCCTTCCTTGGTGAAATCAGTTTTTCAAAAACAATTAAAAACAACCTGCAGTTTAAGTAGCTTCAATTCCTGTGTTCAGAAATTAAAAGTTAATCTAATGGGCTGTCTTAAGATATTTCAGGAAGTAGCTGTAATATTAAAAACTGTTAGAAAGTCTCCATCACTGTTCGATAGGAATGAGGGCTGGCCCTACCCTTAACCCCTGCATCCTTTTCGAAGCTTGACAGGAATTTGGGTTAAAGGCAGCAGTAACACCCCATTATTAATGGAATAAAGGACAGAAATTACATTAAAAAGATGTTTACTCATAACAAAGCATATGTATTGCTACAAGCATACTGTAGTCTTAACACATACCCTGAAAGTTTAGCAGTGTGGTTTTATGAAAACTATGATTCTCAGAACAAGGTTAAGGGGAGTAGATGCATTAAAGCATTGCAGGCATCTAAAACTAAAAGGTGTTGAGCATTGTTTGCTATTTGAATGATTATGATGAGTAATGCATTTGATAGTCTAGCCCACATTACAGAAGTGTTCTTCTTTACCTTTTTGTAGTGTAATTAACAGTTTTTTTTTTTTACAGACATTGATGAGTATATTCATCTAGCATCTTCTGTGCCTGGTGAGTTCAGGTAATCACCAGTGCTGTCCTATGTAGTAGGAGTCTTAGGAAATGCCATATCTTGGTTTTAAAACTTAATTTTCCAACCTGTGAACTACTGGTACATGCTTTAGAATGAGGCTGATGCACGAATTCAAACTGTGACACCCTCTCTCGATTGGAACGCAGAAATGCATGAGTGTAAAAACAGAAATATGCGACCACTGGAGGATGACCGAAGAACCTTCATTGCGAATTTAGCACTTTCATCTTTACAGTCTTTTTAAGAGTTCATCGGAATGTAGTACTCAAGAACAAATTACTGCCTTGTTTAGTAATAGCAATTTAAAAACATCAGTCACACTCACAGTTGATGTCATCAGTCAAAAAGCTGTTTGTGTCACTTGAATATGTATGTATTGTATATAGATGTACACTAGAAATAATTTTAATAAATTTGTACAACCTGTGTTTACCATACAGTTAAAATACATCACCAATTAATAATTTTTAAACTTCTAATCTAATCAGTTATTTACACACGTAAAACCCCCCCTGACTAAGTCAAAGTTTTGAAGCCCTTAATTTTAGAATAGAAAAAAGAAGCACCTTCATGTAGTCTTGGCTCAAAGGTATCATTTAAGTTCATTTGCCAAATTAATTCTCTGTACTGTGTGGAAGTTTCCCAGGACCTCACCCCCCACAGTAAAGAAAACAAACCTTTTAAAAGATGTTCTGACCACAGAATGCCTATGTAGGGCATTTGTTGTTTTACCATTTTTGACATCATAATTATGCTCTTGTGCCTCTGTCTTGCATTCACCACATGAAGTGACAGACAACACAAACAAGTAACCTTTGTGTGTTACAGCTAAAAGACCCTGTACATCTGATGACTCTGTCATAACTTGCCACTGTTGTGTTAGGAGCATCAAAAATAAATTGACACAGTTTGCACGTTCCACACGTTCCCTTATTTGATTGATGACATTGTTAACTGTGCATGTGTTTGTTTGTTTGTTTGGTTGCACTCCAGTTGCTGTCTATTTTTGTTTTTGATCCTTTTTAGACTAGTTGAACTTCTCTGCATTATGTTTGGCTTCTGCCAGACTGAGTATAAAGGCAGCATATTCTCTCCATGGAGAGAACAGAAAGTAACCCGTTCTTTTTTTTACTTTATCAGCTTTCTCTTGATCCCCTGTGATCCAAGTTTGTTACAAAATCTGAGTCAGTGGTACAACACGGTCTTACCATGGACAAGCTTTGTAAACCATTTCAGAACCATATAATCAAACGTGTCTAGTCTGCCTACAGAGCTGTGAACATTCATTTTATAATGTATCAGCTTTGTTGACTTCTTTTTTTTTTTGAGGTCTGAGAGTTAGAATTTCTGAATCCTAGTCTAAAAACATCAGCTACAAAATGAAATTGTGTATAATATTAGGAGAATACTTCTCAACCTGCAGAGATTGAAAATAGGTCAAAGGCCCTTGAAAAATAGGAACATCCAGCTAAAAATCAGGACATTTAATTAAAGTTGAAGATCAAGTATTACACAATTCTTCCCACTTCCTTTAGGAATATGGGATACTACTGAGAAACACATGCTTAAAAACAGAGACTGACAAAAATGATGGATATATACAAGCACATTATTAAAGAGATGGTGTACAATCTGTACATTTTGAATTGTATCACAAAATTGTCTCACAAGGTCATTTATTTTTGCCTCAGTAAAAGGGAATTGTAACATGTGCGTCCTCTTTCTTTAAATTGTTGTTGCCACTGGTAATTCTAGTCATGAACTGTGATTTTCTGTGTATTAGATAGCTTCAAAAGTCACATGTGATCAAGGGGATTTAGAAAACTGCGTGGGGGGGTTTAGAAAACTGTGTGAGGGGGTAAATCAAGCCTGAAAATAGCAATGATCCCATGTGATCAAGGAGATTTAGAAAACTGTGTGGGTGGTAAATCAAGCCTGAAAATAGGAATGTTCCACCAAAATAGGTTGAAAGGTGTGATTAGGAGTCCAGTATGAGCAGTTCTTTAAATTAAAGATGATTTCTCCATGGTCAGACAGAAGTGGATGCAAACTGTGAGAGTGCAAACCACTGAACTGTGCAGATGAGTAGCAGTTGTCATGTTCTGGCCATACTGTTTTAACTCCCCACACCTATAAAGTGTCTTTCATCCGAGAGATTTGAAACTACACAGCAGTGGTTTGGTAGCTTTTCTGCAAGCACATGTGATTTAAATGGAAATGTTGCTTACATTGTTTTGATTACATGTATTTTATTATATTTATTTTTGACATGATATTTGTAGTGCTGTTCAAAACAGATTTTCTAGAGGAAAAAAATATGCAGGTAAAGCTTTAAAACATAGGTTTAGTTTAATGTAACTTAGTGCACATTTGTACAGTAATATTGCATATATATATATATATATATATATATATATATATATATATATATATATATATAGATATATTTCTATATACTTTTCATATAGCCATATCCTTGATTATTTTTGTAGTAATCAACCATATCCATTAGAATAGTCTTGAAGTGCCTAATGAAACACTTACTGGGATGGATAGAGAATTTGGTGCAACAGGAATATGGATATCCAGATTTCTACATTTTCTTACAAAAGAACAGTACTCCGGATGATTTCAGTTAGCATCTTCTTTCAGGGTTTAATCTTTAATTACCTCATGAACAGATCATTTTGAACAAGGAAATTGGCCCCCATCTAAAGCCATGTAAGGACAGTTTGTAATATCATGCTGTGGTACACTCAGCGATCCTCGGAAGATCAGTAAATAGTATCCCAGTGAGGTGGCCTTTGTTAGTATTAATCAGGATGCTGTTAACCATGTGTAAGGCTGACATTTTAAATAGACTGGTCTATATATGCTGCTGAAAGACCTACACTTTTTATTAATGTAGTCCAGCAGTTGTTTATAGATGAGCTTTTTCCCCCCTTGACACAGGGAGATGGATACTGAATTTGTCACAGGCATCCTTGTATGCTTTGAATGTTGAACTTCAAACAGTGAAAGAAATACTGCTTGCTTCCATAAGGTCGGCAACATCTTTATACAAGAGATAGATTAATTACGCAAGGAGACTTGAAATATGAGATATACTGAGTTGATATTAGAGGAAGAACAACTAAGAAAATCATGAAATGCAGCACTGACTAATGTGTAGTGGACTGCCTGAAAGTGAAGCTGGACATATGGAGTACAGGTTGGCAGCGTGATAGCTCATTAAGATCTGTCTCTCACGCCTGTGGGATCCAGGGTTCAGTTCTGACTCTGATCGCTGTTTCTGTGCAGTTTTGTAAGTTCCACCAGTGCCTGTATGGGTTTTCTGTGTGTATATTGCAATATTCTCCCACTTCCTAGTGATGCTAAGACTACAGTAAAGTATTCGTGTGCGTGTGTATATATATATGTATATATATATATATATATATATATATATATATATATATATATATATATAAATAAATCCTTCTTTTCCCAAAAATGTGCTAACTCGTTGCCTACTCTAAATACAGTATATAGTGTTTTTGGTCTTGTCCTTGTGGTCCTGGTCATGGCTGAAAAGGGTTACAGACAGAACCAGTACACTTGACTAATTAACCGATTATTTAAAAAAAAGGGAAAGACTGTGTAGCATATGACTGATAGTATCTTTATAGATATATATATATATATATATATATATATATGTAAAGATACTATGTGTGTGTGTGTGTATTTGTGTTGATGGAACAGGAATGGATGAGGAATATAAGATTTCTTTGCATCAGTTATACATTTAATGTCCTTCCAGAATTTCCACAGCTGTCTGAATTATTTTTGCAGAATTAAAAGCATTTGGATTGTCCCCTCTTTGAATTTTTTAAATTTTCATTAGAGTTTAGAAGATACTTCCAGGTGAACCATGTTTTGTGTTAAGGCAATCATTTTGTCCTACAATGCAGGTTTTGGCTGTTTCCGTTAGTTGCCATATTGAATGGCCAGTAAGATGTTACTTAACTACAGCAGAGCATAATGGACAGCACTTCTGTAAAAAATGAGTGACTAGTCACTCAGCAAACGTCTTTCAAGTAGCACCTGTTTTTTTAAAGAGGAGGTGGGCCTTATAAGTGAGAAAGGGCTGTGCCTTTTCATACATAAAAGTGTGCACAGAAATCACATTTTACAAGTGTTTGAGATATAGAGCAGTGGTCTTAAATGATGGTGTAAATCCAGATAAATTATTAGTACTTGAGTTGGATAAATAGTTATAGCTGGATTAATTGGACAGAAACAGGAAGACACCAGTTGTCATTCACTTTGGGTAATTTGCTATGCTGCAGTTTGTCACCCTAAATGTATTTATGTATTTTTATTTACTTATTTTAGGATAAGATGAGGTGATGATGATCTACTGATGGAGGGGATTAAGAGAACTATAAGGGCAAGATCAGAAGTTTGAAGAGGTCAACGTGCGGCTGATTAACTGTTTGGCATGCCTGTCAAATATATCAACTGAATCAAAAGCCATTAGGGACTGTATAAAGAATATTTATTGTATTCATTTGTTTATTTATTTATTTATTTATTTATTGATTGACATTTCATTACCAGGAAAGAGGTCTGGGGAGAAAGCTCCAAAGTAATACAAAATATTTTAAGAAAAAATAATTATACAATCTTCAAAAATAAAACAAAAACATCTGCAGTTTAAATAATTATAACAAATTAGACATAATATAAAAACATTGGCTAAGATTTGATACACTGTATATGACAATCATTTAATATTTTGAGAAATTTTAGACAGTTTGTAGAGAAATTAAGGGTAAGTTAATCGAATACAAATATGAATTGCAATGTGAAGTGAGGGAAAAGCATGCTTATGGTATATTTAGAGAGAAAGTCAGGGAAGAGAATTTGGTAGCAGCGGTTAGCGTTGTCGCCTCACAGCAAGAGGTTCTCCGGTTCGATTCTCGGCTGGGGTGCCTTCTGTGCAGAGTCTGCATGTCCTCCCTGTGGTCACGTGGGTTTCCTCTGGGTGCTCCGGTTTCCTCCCACATCTCAAAGACATGCAGTAGGTGGCTTGGACACTCTAAATTGGCCCTAGGTGTGTGTGTGTGTGTGTGTGTGTGTGTGTGTGTGCCTTCAGTGGAAGGTTGGGCGCCAGGCTGGCAACTCGACACTGTAAAACTCCACTGCCAATCATGAGCAGACAGATGATCCGCTGTGGCGACCCCTAACCAGGAAAAGCCGAAAGAAGAAGGAAGTAAGTGAAAAAAAGGAGAGTAAGGAGGTATAAGGGATGAAAAGATACTTGTTCATATTTGGGGATATAGTTTATCATGTTTTTGAGCAAGAACAGAGACAGATTTTAGCTAGGAAGTCTTTCCTAGTGGTTTTGAAAGATGGGAGGGTATAGACCTGATGGATACAGGTAAGGAATTCCAGGCCTTAGCAACCTTGCATGAGTATGGAGAATGCCCAGAAGATTTGCTAAGTCTGTATAGACAGACAGAGAGAGGAGTTTTTGGTCACTGGATCGCAATGACTGACTGGGAACAGTTGTGTAGAATGTTTTATAGTGCTGGACAGGCAGATGGATGCTGGATAATTTTATAGGGTTAAGAATGTTTAATTTCAATATTATCTCATATGTTATATGAAGATCCTTGCTGTGTATTAACTTTAATACACAGCAAGGTTCTTCACATGTTGTAAGAAATATCTCAGTCTCATATGTTTAATGCCAAGCAGTTAGGAAATGGTAAAAAATTATTTTTGCTAAATCACCTCTTACATGAAGAACAGGCCTGTCACTGTGAAAATTGTGGTACTACAGGTACAGCTCAAAGATTCCTAGAAGGCTAGGATCATATGTCTGAAAACAGGCCTCAAGCTGTCTCTTTGTTACAGATACTTCCATTAAGAGAAGTAATATTTAGATAAAGATTACACATTGTAGCAGGAATATTTATGGTTTTAGGACTAACTGGGACCATAGGCAGAAGCACTAACTAGGAAATATTTTTCAAGTGAGTGTTAGTAACTGAGGTCGTTAAACATGTTGCAGTGACAGAATGGCCAAGTCTTGAGATATAATGGAAAATGGCCACCATTATGCAGGCTTGATAAAGGTTATAAATGAGTTGTGGATATGCACATTGAAGCTGCTGTTTATGAGAGGTATGGCAGTGGGGTGAAGAGGTAATCAAAGGACGTGAGAAAAATAGTGTCAGGATAAAACTGTATGGAAGGAAATAAAAGGAAGAGAAGAGTCTCTATACTCATAATGCTAGGTTCAGGTGAGAACTGTCTGGGCTTTTGTGTATGAGGGTGTTGGAAGGAGTATAGTGTAATTTTCAGAAATGTAATGAATTTGAAGCAGAAAGTATAGATGGGACCAGAAAACAAAATTGTTATAGATGTAAAGCAGAGACTGATCAAATGGAGGGTAAGGGGTTTAAATGATGTTGTTGTTGTTGTGTCTTTCGGCTTTTCCTGGTTAGGGGTCGCCACAGCGGAACTCCGGTCCGCTAATGATTGGCAATTGATTTTTACGTACCGAGTTGCCAGCCCTGACGCACAACCTTCAAAGAAGGTACGTCCATTCACGCATGTCTCCACGCAGAAGACGCTGTAGCTGAGAGTCGAACTGGACAGCGTCTTACTGTGAGGCGACAACGCTACTGCAGCACCACCACGTTTAATTGATATACTGTATGATTCAGATGTGTCTGTATGTAGGAAGCACTGAGTTATCAGGAAAGCAGAGTTTCTGAGTATCCTGTAAGAGTATATTCATATTTACAGGATACTTTCCTGTACTCCTGAAACAAGTATATTCATCTTGTAAGAGCATACTCGTCTTTACAGGAAACTTCCCTGTACTCCTGAAACAAGTATACTTATCCTGTAAGAGTGTACTCGTCTTTACAGGAGGCATTCCTGTACTCCTAAAACAAGTATACTCATCCTGTAATTGTATACTCGTCTTTACAGGAGATTTCCCAGTACTTCTGAAACGAGTATACTCATCCTGTAAGAGTGTACTCGTTTTTATAGGAGACTTTCCTGTACTCCTGAAACAAGTATACTCATCATTGTTTCATTGTTTTCAAAGTCTTAATTTCTGAGTCCTTTTAAAGGTACATACATAAAACTACAGCAGAAAGGTGACTTCTACAAGCTGACATGAATTGCTAAGTACGACAGTGAGATGGTCAGCATGGGATGTGCTGAGCTGGAGTTATAAAGGAGTGTTTACGTAAAGTTATGAAAAATGGAACATATTTCCATGTTTACATGAAAATGCAAACGTGATACTGTCATGCTGGGGTGGTGTATTCAAGCATTTGGAATTTGTGTTAGTAAAAATGACATTAAAACTTGTTGGGTAATGTGAACACTTTCTGAGATATAACTGCTTTGGTAAAGCTGTTATGATTAGTACCTATATTTAATAACTGTGTTAATTTCATAAGTCTGTGACCTATAGATGCACAAATGGTGTAATCTTATACAAAAAATTGAGGCACACAGTACTGCTACTGATAATTACCGTCTAACACAAATGGTTTTACAGACAATGTTGTTTGGAAATATTGAGAAATTATATGCATAATTTGCATAGATATGGTAATATCACAAAACAGCATTTTCCTATCCCCATGTCTTGGATCTAGCCTGCACACTTAGAGATGTAATCCTTTGTGTGACCATAACACTATTCATTTTGGCAAACAAGCTACAGTTTTTCCATCACAAATCCGAAGTGTAAAGTTAGCATCTACAGACAGATCAGTTTAAAAGTCCATTATCAGCCAAAGAACTATCATATTTTACACCTGATGTAACTCGCACCATTTAGCAGTTATTATAAATGTACAGTAGACTCCCTCTTATCCGGTCTTGCTGGGACTGGACTTTGGCTGGATATACAAATGGCTGGTTAATCAGAAAAAGCATACAAAATAGCCTTTGTATGTTATAAATCAGCTAGAATAACAGGATTTGTGTTAGTATGCATTTTTCTAATGAATATGAAGTCTAAAACTCAAATATGTGTCATTATTTACCCCAGAGGAGGTGGAAGTGTTGTTCTTCTCTGTCTTTTGCTAGGGCTATGGGCAGAAATTTGATGGCCAGTTAAAGTAGAGGCCGGATAAGGGGGGAGTCTATAGTAATCTGTTTTCAGTAGGGAGAAAAGCTTTCCAGAAAAAAGTAGTTTCCTGGTTTAGAAAATCTCAGGAAGCAGAGATATTAATTAGCCTCCTGCTGTTCAGGATTAAATGAGTTAAAATGGGGCATGGGAGTGAGTGAGAGTGAAGACAATCAATGAGAGGGGATGTAGGCGAAGAGAACCATTTGAAAGAAGTAGAGTACCCATAAAGCCAGAGGATGGACCACATATGGGGTGATCAGAAGTAGGCCTATCTTCACCCTTTAGAAACTGTCATTAGAGAGCATCAGGAAGCAATTACAGAGGAGTGAACATCAGGAAGTAGGAGCTGTAGAAGCACAGCCCTGCCTTGAAGGCCAGAGTACCTCAGCTTCATTATCAAAATGGCCATTAGAAGTAGTCTGTTATTTTTATTTTAAATTTGTTGACCGGGATAGTCCAACTGGATACATGTCCATTTTCAGTGGAGGCCCGGGGAGAAAAGCTCCACATTCCAGAAAAAAGATCACGAAAACATAAGTACATTACTAAGATTTAACAAATTTAACTAGTAAATACATTTTAGCTAAGAGAATACTAGTAAATACATTTTAGCTTAAGAGTAAGGAAAAAGTATTCTAAGCTAACAAATCATGTATGGATATACATACAACCAAAAACAGTAGGTAAGTAACATTGAGCACTATTTGAACTTTCAGATGGTTTTACAGACAAAGATGTCAATAGAAAAGATATAGCTAGTATTGTGTGAGTGAGAAGAATAGGGTCAAGAGACAGTGGAGGAAGTTAGTCTGGGTTTGCACAGGGGCATAGCCAGTGTGATTTAAGGTATGGTTTGAGCTTGGATTTAAATAGGGTAGTAGAAGGTAGGGAGGTAAGATCAGTAGGGAGGGAGTTCCAGGTTTTACCCACCATGTTAGAGAATAAAGAATCTCCAGCCACGTTGTTGGTTTTACATATCTTTACCATTATTTTGTTTGAAGAGCGCAGGGTTTTCAGGTTACTGTAGGGGGTGATTAGATTGGTTAGTATTGGAGTAGATGTAGGATGGAACAGTATCTTATAGGCAACAGTTAGCTGGTTTGATAGAATAAGATTTGGCAATTCTAACCACCCTAGTTGATTAAGATTGTTACACTGATGGGTTCTATAGGTAGAACCTGTTGCAAATCTGGCAATATTATTGTAGGAGCTAGCCAGCTTGTTCAGATTGCTTTTGCATAGTTTGGTATAGATTGGGGAAGCATATAGCAGGGTTGAGATAAGGTGGGTCCGGGCAATAGTTGTCCTTGCTAGTGGGATAAGAAATGGTTTGATCCTATAAAGGGAGCCTAGTTTTTTGTTTACTGTTTTTATTGTGTTGTTAATATGTGGCTCAAAGGTGAGGTGGTTGTCAATTAGTACTCCAAGTAGTTTTGTAGTAGAGTCTGGAGATATGATTGTACCATTGCTAGATGTGATTGTGAAATGTAGTGGGGGGGCTCTGCGGGTGGGAGTAAATAGTAGCATTTTTGTTTTTTTTGGGTTCAGGATGAGACAACGTTGAAGGAGCCAATTCTCTACTGTGTTAAACGTGTCTTGGATTAGGGAATGCAGTTGTGAAGTGAGGAGGCTGAGCATATTAGTGTAGAGTCATCCGCATATTGGATACAGGTGGCTTGAGGTAGAGCAGTGTGTAGGTCGTTAGTAAAAATAGAAAAGAGGAGAGGACCCAATATGGAGCCTTGAGGGACTCCAAGGGTAATTGGTAAGTGGGAAGACAAGTTGTTTTCCCATAGTACAGCCGGTTGCCTATTATTTAGATAGGATTGGAACCATTGAATAGCACGTGGATCCAGTGAGAAGTTGCTAAGTATGTTTGAGTAGCTGGTAGTTGACCATGTTGAAGGCTTTTGACAGATCAATGAAGAGGGCTGAGGATAGAGTGTTGCTATTACGGTTTTTATTAACGACATCGGTGAAGGAAAGAAGAGCAGAAGAGGTGCTGTGAAATGGTCTGAATCCATGTTGGCAGGTAGCTAATAGGTTGTTTGCTAGGAGGTGGTTTAATAGTTGCTTATGAATGCACTTCTCCATGATTTTAGCCAGAGGGGATAATATGGCTATAGGCCTATAGTTAGAAAAGTTTTTGGAATTGCCACCTTTATGCAGGGGGATAATATGTGAGCTTTTCCAAATAGTTGGAATAGGTCCTTCAGAAATAGTTCTGTTAATGAGGATGGATATGGGGTAGGCTATAGCGTTGGCTGCTTTTTGCAGGTATTCTTCAGGTAATAGATCAGCAGAGAGGGTGGTGGGTTTAAGTTTTTTGATTAGGGTGCAGACAAAGGATGTAGGAATGGGTTGGAATTGAAATATTGGGGGGCTATTAGGGATAATATTAGAAGGAGATGCAGTGTTAGTGGATAGCTGATTGGCCAAAGATTGAATGGTGTCTGTGAAGAAAGTGTTGAAAGAATTGGCAATTTGGTTGGGGCTAAGGAGATTGGAGCCTGATGGGGGTGAGTGTGATTTGATTGAGTGACCTGGGTGCAGGAGTTTGTTTATACCTGACCAGAAGTTTTGAGGTTTGTTTTGGTTGGTCTGTTGGAGTTGGCAGTAATAGTTTATTTTATCTGACAATATGGCTTTTTTGGTTTCATTTCTTAGTTGTCTAAATATTAGTTGATCTGCCAAGTTTTTGGTTGTACACCAGGTAGCCCATTGTTTGTTTCTATGGAAGATTTTTTGTTTGGTAATTTTGGTGAGCCAAGGGGCTGGTTTGGACCTAGTTCTTACTATTCGTGTTGGGGCATGGTAGTCTAGAATGGTTAAAAATTTAGAGTTAAAGTATTTAACGGCATTGTCTAATGGAAGGTGTTTCAGGGGGTGACCAGTCGCAAGCTACAAGTTCTTTTTGAAAGGTGTCAGTGTTAAACTTTTTATTACATCTTATTTTCTTATATATGGTTGGGTTTGGCATATCAGTGTTATACCTGATATGAGTGAGTGGTCACTTATATCTTCTGGAAGGGTCCCTACTTTATAAGATTGGTTTTGACTGTTTGTAAGAATCCAGTCTAGGATGTTGTTATTATGTTTATTGGTTCTAGTGGGGATTGTAATGTTTTGTATAAAACCATGTAGGTTGATGTGTGAAGAGGGCTGTTCAGATGTGCAAGACATCCAGTTTATATTAGTCACCAAGTATTATGGTTTCCTGTGGGTAGGTGGTGGACAGCCAACTTAGGATAGCTTCAAAGGTAGTGATATTGTTGCCTGGGGGAAGGTAAATACAGATTATATAGATGGATTTACATTTGTTGAGTTGAAATTTAGAGAAGAATTTCAGCGTTGCTAGTTAGGGGAGGTTTAGAATCAATGGAAGTGATTTGTAATTCAGATTTATATAGGATAGCTACCTCTCCTCCTTTCTTAAGAGTTACGGTCCAGTCTCAAGATGCTATAGCCAGGGGGAATAACTGTAGTATCCTGGATGGTTGATTTGAGCCATGTTTCAGAAAGGCAGAGGATGTCAAATGAATGTACATCTATGAGTGCATGTAGGTGAGCAACTTTATTGTTTATGCTACGAATATTGAGATGGGCTATAAGGAAAGAGTTGGAGGGTCTGTTGACCAGGTCAGAATTAGTAGCATTTGGTGTGCTAGGCTTGATGGAAGTGGAAGAATTTGGGCCAGGGTTTGGGTGTATATCACCATCAATTAGGGAGTGGACTTGTATTGCAAGAGATAGTGTTAGTCCTGTACATGTTAGGTTATGGTATTTTTTAGTTCTAGTGCTATAGTATGAGATGTGAGTGAGCCTATGAAATTTGGATGATAAATAATTTGGTGGATAGGATGTATAATTGTGGCTATGAGGGATGATGAATGTTGGTGTAGAGGTTTGTTTCATGGGGTTGTGAAAGTGTAGGTGGTTGAGGTGTTCATAGGATGTAAGTGTATAGGGTACAGCTAAAATAGATAGAAGTGATAGTAGAAGTAAGGGTTAAATGTGTGTGTATGTAGTGTTAGGTGACATTGTAAGTTGTAATGTGTAGGTACTTGTATAGGGATGGGTGTTAATAGAGATTGAATGGTGGGAGGTAGGATTTAGCACTTTAAGGGGTTGGTCTATGTGATTGCTTGAATTGCAGGGGGTGTGGTCAGTGTGTATATATGTAGAAGCACTGGGGGTGCGGGTGGGATTTGGGGGCAGGGTAGGGGAGAGGAGTGAGCCCGCAGGGCAAACGGAGCGGGTAGAGCCACAGAAGGAGTGAACCCTAGGAGAACAATCAGTGGAGAGCTGTTTGTTAAGGTAAGTGAAAGGTGGAGAAGGGTGTGAGATGGTAGTTTTGATAGTAGGGATGGAGGGGGGTATAGTTGGCTGACAGAGTAAGAGGATATAGGGATAGTGTAAGATTATAGCTCTGCAAGCTTAAGATACTAAGTTCCTGAGAGAAGAGTTTCAAGACAGAAGGATAATTTAGGACGAAGGCGCCACCTAGTGGCCACTGTCATATTGGTTACAGAAGTTCCCTTTAGTAGGTAGTAGGTATTGGAACTGGAATTAGAGGAGAAGGCAGTAAGTTATGTATTAACAAGGGTATAGTAAAGGAATTAGAGGAGAAGGAAGTCACTTGTGTATTAACAAGGGTATAGGAGAGAAAGAGGGACAGGAAGGAGAAAAGGGTGATAGTAGCTGCTGTACACCCTAGCAGGGGATTATGCTTTAAGAGCTACAATAAGTTATACAATGTAACTTCTGTTGACAGAATTTGCATAACACATTTCTTCAGTTTTCTTATTCTTCAGGGGCTGATTCACAGGGCGAGAGACGAGGCAATTCCTTGCTGTGGGGTGAAGACGGCAGTAGATGATGAGGTTCCTGGCCAACAGGGCAGGGTAGGTCCACAGTTATAGTACCTTATGAGCAGGTAGGGCAATTTCTTCAGTTTTCTTATTCTTCAGGGGCTGATTCACAGGGCGAGAGAAGAGGCAATTCCTTGGTGTGAGGTGTAGACGGCAGTAGGTGATAAGAGGTTCCTGGCCAACAGGGCAGGGTAGGTCCACAGTTATAGTGCCTTACGAGCAGGTAGGGCAAATAAAAGGTGAGCACCGAAGCTGGGGACAGGGAAGCGGTGATTTTCTGTGAAAGTAGGCCAGGGAAGGTGAATGACATTTGTTAGAACAGGGAAAATAATAACTTAAAAATAATTAGGAGTTGACCCTTGCTAGAACAGGAATTACGTAGTGTTGTGAAGCTTAACTTCAACCTAGGACAAATAGCAGCTTTAACTGTTACAAGAGACTTTGCTGGTAAATCTGAGTACACTGTGCTGTGCCATTTCAGCAACACTTTGCAGATCAAATCCCAGTATGTTGTCTCAGTGCAGAGGTCAGTAACTAGGGCTTCTCTCACAAACCTTACAAAACTGCAACATCAGGGCAGGTAACTGAGGACAGACAGTTTAGCAGATGCTCTTCATTTGCTGCATAGTTTGTAGTCTGCTGAAAGTGGGTGTAGTTCAGGCATCAGGAGGTGTCAACTTTAGCAAGTTAGAATAAATCACTTTAAAAATACTGCAGATGCTGCTTGGTTGGATTGGTTACTGGGTGGAAGTTGCAGCTATGTAGAGCAGGCAAACAATGTTAAGGCAAGCAGTGCAGTTCTGTGGTATTCTGATACTTTAACTTTTTTTTTTTTGGTGTGTGGGGGGGGGGGCAGAGGAGCAGAAAACAAAAAGTGGCAAACTGCTTCATAGAGTAGACAGTGAATTGAAATAATTGTCATTCTCCCTAGTGTCATGGGTGAACTTGTACGAGTTGCTACAAGTGACAAAAGCAGTGTTTGGTAACAATTTGAGCATCACAGAGTAAGCCTAGAAAATAATTTTAATTACTGAATGTAAAAATAATCACCAAGAACAACAGCTCATTGTATTGTTACTGAGAATTACGGTGGTGGTGCTGCGGTAGCGTTGTCACCTCACAGTTAGACGTTGCCCGTTCGATTCCCAGTTAGAGCGTCTTCTGTGTGGCGACGTGTGAATGGGTGTTCCTTCGTTGAAGGTTGTGCGTTAGGCCCGGCAAGCCAGCACGTAAAACTCTACTGCCAATCATTAGCGGACCGGAGTTCTGCTGTGGCGACCCCTAACCGGGAAAAGCTGAAAGACACAAACATTCAGAATGCCCAGCAGGCTAATAAAGCAGTAATAATGGCTAATATACAACACAAGAAGCGCAATCACTGATTTGTATTCATTGTATTTGATGTTATTGGAGCTCCAGTTTGCTGATCAGAGTGAAATTGCAGTGCCTTGATTTATTAGTACATTGGTGAAAATACAAACTATTTAAGTCAAATTCTGTTCTTTGCTATAAAAGGAACTGACAGAAAGGTATTATACACCTTCCAAATAAATTTGAAAATTCTGTGCTGCTGTAGCTTTTTCAGATGAGAATTCAAAACTGCCTGTCTTCATCACCTTGGTGCAGATGGAATAGAAACTATTAACTGCTTTCCTGACACCAGGACACAACATTCATGTTTGAACATTGGTACAGTGATGAGGTTTTGCACAGCACCTTGTAGAATCACATGGAAAATTCCTTCATGACTGCCCAAAACTCCATGAAATGTTATCTGCATACTCTGCTGGTAGTGCAGATTTTAGTAAGAGTCCAAATTGCTTGCTTTTCAAAGACAATGGAAATGTCTGCTGTTTAGTGGACAGATGTGTTCATATTATCTGTAAGTGCAAGTTGTGACACCACAGAGAAGATGACTAGAGGAACTTTGTAACTTAATTGGCTAACAAGGTTTACTATCAGTATGTCAGACCGGACTCTGTCAAACGCTGCTTACATCGACCCACGTCCGCGAAAGTTGACAATACTGAATGCCGACATTGCTGAATTATGTCTCAAATGAGATCATGGAACGGGCTTTAACATGGGTCGAGATAGGGGCGAGATTTGTACTTCGGCTATGTCAGGTTCGACATTGTCACCATTCAACCCCTTGCCTTTCGTTGAAGCGGATTCGTCCGAAGCCACTTCAACATATTGATAGCAAACTGTCTAACAGAGATGCATCATACCATGAGCTAACAATGAAAGTAATAAGCTGTTACTCTCTGTATTCATTTCCGCATGCACAGTCAATATCACTGGGTTTGGCCTGGGAGTACATGAAAGACTGGCTTAGTGAGACCTGCACCAGTTTCAGGTGAGTACAGGATGAGACCAGCACTAATTTCAGGTGAGTACAGGACTCAAACTTCAATTGCCAGAATTACACGTTGCTCTTAAGTTTAGTTATAATTTGTGAAGCCACATATTGCAGATACTGGTTAAGGCATAACTGAAGTTTTTTTTGAGCATTCTGGCTTTCATATTCATTTTTATTTATTTATTTAACATTTGTTTACCGGGAAAGTCCGACTTGGAACAAAGCCAGTTTTCAGCAGATGCCCTGGGAGAAGCACTCCAAATGCATGTTTTTGTAATGTTGGAGGAAACCGGAGCACCCAGAAGAAACCCACACGAACATAGGGAGGACATGCAGACTCCGCACAGAAGGCACCCCAGATGAGAATCGAACTGGAGAACCTCTTGCTGTGAGGCGACAATGTTACCACTGCACCACTGTGCTGTCCTTCATTAAATAATGAATCCTTATGTGATTTTCATTTATTTTTTCCCGATGCATAACCAAAAAGACTTATGTCACCAGGTAGTTCCAAAGGGCATGTTGGAGTCTACAAATTTTCTGTGTCCATGTGGGTTTTCACTTGGTGCTTCAGTCAGTTTCACTTCACAAGCCAAAGACATGTCCGAGTAGGTGTCAGAATTTCCCATTGATTTGTGAGAAGTGTGCGCAAGTGAGTGCGTATGTGTATATGTGTTTGTGTACATGCTCGCCATCTACATTGGCTTGGTAGTCCACTCAAGGTGAGCTTCTGTATTTTGCAGTGACGTCCCATGACTCCGCATTGAATTAATAGGTAACCGGAAAGTGAATGAATTAATTAATATTGTGGACAACACTTTAAATCCTGTAGTCCTCAAAAGTGCAGGTTTGGAAGTACTTGTCCTTTTGTATATTGTGGGCCGCTACTGTAGGGCACGTGTAAAATAATTGCCGATACTGTGTGTAAGCACAGATAATGAGTTGTGAAATGTAAAGAGCAGTGCTTCTACTGCTATTGATTCTTTGTTTTACAGTTTTTTTCTGTTGCTGATAATCTTGATAGGTGCTGCTCGGTAACAGTATGAAAGCCAAGCCTGACTGGTTACTGCACTCACAATGAGCTCCTGTACTGTTTTCCTGGCAACAGGGACCTGTATGAAAAAACAAAAATGTGTGCTGTGTCATGAAGTTGTAATTTTTGTGTAAGTAGAAATTAACTGTGGTCGGTGTGATTTTCCACAGCAGGAAGTAGATTTGTGGTTGAGAACTGCGGGTACTACTGTGATTTTCCTTATTATATTTGCAGATTAGAGCTGCTGCAAGCAGGCTTTTGAATCCTTCAGAAAAGTAAATGCAAATGATTTATGCTTAGTATGTAAATGTATAACCAAGTGCGATGTTTTAGCAGAGTTTGTCTGAAGCTACATGCAGATTGTTCTGTAGCAATTGAACACACGATTAAAATGTAACATTTTAGTAATGTAAAAGCAGTACCCTACTACTGTTAAACCACAACATCATTTCAAGTCCTAGTAATTTGGGTAATGGAACTAGGGATGTAGCATACTATTGGGAAAGGATTATCTCACCAGAAGTCACTTGTCTACTGCTTGTGTAATTAAGAAAATGCCGTTTAGAAAAATAAATTTGCCCTTGCCTGTTCAATTGGATGTAGTTAATTTGAAATGCAGTTAGTGCAAAATGCCTAGTGCATATTTTTTTGCTTTAGTACTGTTACATCAGATGAAACAAAAACATTTATTTTTTCAGAAAACAGCTAGTATAAGCTGCTGTTTAAGGATGTAGCATTTGTTGTAATACATCCGTTAATAAGCAAGATTGTGGACTATTTGAGCAGTACATTTTGGCAAGTTAATGAACACTAAGATTTCTCTGAATTAGAATATTTTACTGTCAAAGAGAGTTCTGCTTCATAATTCTGTTTTTGAAATCTAATATGTGCACCACCTTTGAAAGTTTAACAAGATGTACAAAACCTGCAGGCTACTCCTTTTCTCTAATTTTGTTTAGCTGGATTAAGAAGTATATGTGGAACAAAGAACTATTGTGGAGATGGTTGCCTTACCAAATTGCCAGAATTTCATCACTAGGACTGTGGTATGTTATTATTGTGTTAGGTTTTTGCTGTATCAGTTGATAATTATGAGATGTGAATTATGTTGGAACCACTTGCTCAGAAAGATGCCTTCTGGTGATGGATTTCATGCAAAATAACCACTTAAGTGGAGAACAAGGCAATGTTGAATATTGCGATTCCTTACTGATTCACGTGTCAGCAGTTTCGGGTACATTTTGTAAAATGAGCTTCATTTTACTCCCCTCCACCCAGAGTAAGAGTGCATGCACTTGTGGCAGGGTCTTCCATGTCTTTAGTGCAAGACTTTGCAGGTCTAAGCATCCTCTCAGGTGAAGCTCTTATACCAGGTCATTCTGCCAACACTTTCTCCCCAGGAAGGACAGGTTGGATTCAGATGCTCATTTTTGCTGCAGTTGATTCTTTATTGTGCCAACTTTTTAAAATCTGTTTCCTCCAGATCTTGGACTACCAGTTGAATCTGGAACATCTGTCTGCTTGTTCAAGGCTAATTTGTATGGAACCAGACCTCTTGTATCTTTTTGCACTCAGCTCACCCAGGAATCCCAAACTTTGGCCTTTATGACTACACATTTCTTTTTCTGTAGCCAGAGTGGACCATGCTTTTGTCTGATCACCTCTCATCTTATCCCAGCCACAGAGAACAAAATTGAAGATTCTGAGTTTCTGTGTTTTATATTTCAGACGGTCTGTTTTCTACTCTTAATGAAGGAGCAAAACAGTAATGGAGGTCTTGTAGGAGGTCTTGTAGGAGAAGGCTATTTTTATCCTCCCATGCATGGGTGAGTAACTAATGGTGACCCTTCAAGTGTCTCCTTCTCAGTAGCCCTTTCCTTGGCCTTGCCATGATTGCTGCCATTTGGGTTTACTCATTTCGGAGAAATCTCACCCGTGAAGATGATTTCAAAATCTGGGTAGCTGTGATTCTGCCTTGTCCTTTCTCCAATAGGAGAAGGCCTACAAAATTATATTTGGGACTTCCTGGCTGGAGAGACAAAGATGAATTTTGGTTTGCACTCCGTTTTGCTCTTGGGCATGAATACTGTCACGCTTTGCTGCATTGTCCTGCATATTTTTGTGAGGTTACCACCATGGATTGTTCAGTGTCAGTAGTTTCAGAGGCATTATTTCACCTTAGATCTGCTGTTAATGACCCACCCTTTCATTCACTCTCTATAGAGTGGCTGACATGATTCTGTAACTTGCAGAAACTTTTCTAGGTCATCCCCATTGCGCATTCTCAAGATAGGAAATGCTCTTTACTAGAGGTTGGACTAGCCCTAATCAGGACAAGCAGAATGACAGCAAGAAGCTACTACATGTAAGCCTCCTGGAGCATTGGACATGCATTTGAGAGCCTGAGGAGTCTAGAGCCTTATCTAGTAAGGTTAGAAAGTCTTTTAATAGTTTGGAATCAGAACAGGCAAGAAGATATGTTCTGCTTCTCTGATCCAGTACCAGACTGTGATATGGGTATGGCAGTAGGGCATTAACCAGGCCAGATTTCTAGTACTGGGTCATATTCCTGATAATTTAAACATCACTGCAGACAAGTTTAACTCAAATTTCAATCTGTCTCATGGTAATGCACTTTTGAATGCCCTGTTTGTATAGAAGGCTTTCTGGGTGAAGTGCACCCTGGAGTTTGATCTGTTTGCTAGAAGGGAGTACATATTTTTTGCAAATTCTGCTCCTTTCTCCATTATGGAAGGAAGTGGGCAGGGACATGTTGGACATCTTTTTGTTGACTAAAAGGAGAAAAATGCTAGGAATCATTCTGATCACCATCCAGTGACCTAGAAAAATGTGGTTTGAGTTGCTGTATCTTCTGGCCTTTTGAGACACATTTCTGCTGCTTCTAGCCACTCCCCATGAACTTAAACAGGATTACTACTGTGAGTTAAAAGTAAGCACGGCTTAACTGCATGCAATAAAAGGCCATCCAGGAAACTACTATTGTCGACAATGTAGTATTGCACCAACTTTTGAGAAGTACTTATAAGTTACACAACTGGCCAACAATAAAAAATAAAGTTTTTATTCAAATCTAAGCACTTTCAATTCTACATAAAACAAGACTTCATCAGAAATAAAAAAAAAAAAAAAGGGAAGCAACGTGACATCACTTCCTGTAAAGCTTCTACTTAATGGAACATACCACTTATAGGTATAATCACAGATAAACTGTTTCAAACATACAGTAATGTAATACAGTCAAGCAATGCCTATTGAGCTTTTGTGCATAAATACACCAAAATAAGAAACTTATAAAAATAAAATATACAAAAAATATATGTGTAAAGTAGAAGCATAAAAAAGAATGTTCTCAAATAGCTAAAGATTTGAGCTTTAAAACTGACATAATTGAAATCTTATAATTTAGTCCAAAGGGGTCAGCTGCATTTAATTTGACCTGGCAAGAAATTTCCTTGACTTCCAGCGTGATTTCCATGATCCTCCCCTAAAGTCTTCTTTGATCATTTAAAAACTTAAAACAATGGCCTTCATATGTATGGTTATGTCCCATTATAGGTTCATAGGTTCGTAGGTGTTTACTAGGCTAACGACCACAAGGGCCTTTTTAAGCCTAGTCATGCATCCCAGATCTCCTGACAAGTTCTGATACCCTTGATAAGTGTAAGCATGGGTCTGGGAGATGAACCATTTACAGGTTACCTATGTCCATTGGAGACCTAGGTCAAACCAGGGATGAATTTCCGGTTCCCCATTTAATTGTCCAAGTTGCAGTTGAATTGGGTTAGGGAGGAACTCTGTTTAATATGGATGGGGTGCCTGTTCCATAGACACTGTAGTCTTTGGGATACATACCTATCTCTGCAGCATGTCCTATTTATATTGAAGGCAAGGTTTAAATCTTTAGAACAAGTAATTCTGGTGCTGTTTGTTTGTGGATATGCAGAAGGTCCATCAGAGTGGGGTCTGGCAATGCCCTGTATGCCAGGCAGAGATCTCCCCTCAAAAGCCTGTAGACACAGAATACAGGGATAGGGCCTTGAGGCGGTCTGTATAGGACATTTTACTTGTGCCTTGTATTCTTTTAGTGAGGAACCTCTGTGGACTTTCCAGTTATTGGATATGCCTGATCAGGTACATACCAAAGGGGGCATTGTACTCAGTGATAGGTCTGATGAATGCTGAATACAGTGGAACAATGACTTCCTTAGACAGAGATGCCATACCTTTGTTTATAAGTTGCACAACATAGAATGATTTCCTCACCACTGTAGACACGTGTTGGTCAAATGCTAGATTGCTATCTGTGTGTGTCCCCAAGTCCCTGACTACTGGGTCAGCTGTAAGGGGTGTGTTATCAATATGATGGATGGATGACTTCCCAAAGGATACTCTTATGCATTTCTTGGCATTTAGTTTTAATCTATGGCTTTGACACCAGTTTGTCTGAGTTAGCCCCTCCTGGAGAATATTTGTGTCATTGTGAGATTCAATGACTGCTCCTAATTTGCAATCATCTGCAGATTTAGTCAGCCAGAGACCACTGACATTGGCCTTGACTTCTGAGAAGTAAATGCCAAAAAGGTGCAGTCCAAGGACTGATCCCTGCGGGACTCCACTTGTGATTGGCCTCATGTGGAGGTGGACTTCCCAATTCTAACTTCTTGGGTCCTGTCTGTGACCCGAGTGGGGTATTTTGTCAAATGCCTTGGCCAGGTCAAGGTAGGCAGTATGAACAATTTTGCCCTCATCCATTGCTTAGATGACCTTCTCAAAGAAGTCCACCAGGTTGAGTAGGCATGATTTGCCCTTGACGAAACCAAACTGTGCTGGGTCCAGTGTCTGCAGGTTTACTATATCTCTGTTGATCATCTCCACAATAATTCTTTCCATGAATTAACATACAAGACTAGTGAAACTTGTGGGTCTGTAATTTCCAGAGTCTGTAGATAGCCCACCTTTCTGCAGAGGGATGACTGTTGCCTTTCTCCATTCATGAAGCATGAAACCTGTTTGTAGGCTACAGTTGAATAGTAATTCCAGAGGCCCTGATAGGTTGTGTTTCATGCTATTTAGAAGGTATCCTGGGATATTATCTGGACCCACTTATGCAGTGTTCCTGGTCTTAGAGAGAGCATTAAGGACCTGTTACCTAGTGATAGTAGGGGGAGTTACATTTGATATTTCCTGAGGGAAGGTTGAGGGGGGAAGAGAGGGGTAAAGGAGCTGAATTTATCAGCCAGGAGGTTTGCTATGTCTTCTGGCTCAGTATAGGTGGCTTAGTTTACAGTGAGCTCTGCACACAATTGTGTATTGCCTTTTGTGGTTGCAGACCTAGCTAAATAATGCTTTGTGGTTGTCCTTAGTCTGGGAGGCAAACTTACCTCAAATTTGGCTTTGGTAAACTTTATTTGTTCTCTGAGTTGTTTGTTTAGTTTGACAGTTTTTTTATCCTGCTGGCTACTGCGCCTCCTAATTTTTGCCATGATTTTCTTCATTCTGTTATACAGCCTATTGATTTTGTGATTCCACCGGGGTGGCTTATTTGTTTGTTAGTTCTGTACTTTTTCCTGGTGGGTACAGCTGCCTCTGTGCAGCTGTTAACATGCTTGTACAGGGTTTCTGTGAACAGTTCTGCATAGGCAGCAGTGTCATAATGGTTTATGGGGGCTTGAAATTTTGCCAGGTTCTCAGTTACTAGCAAGAAGTTAGTGTTAGAATAGTTCCTGAATATCCCAGGTTTAGCTGGGGGTTCAGGTTTTATTTTTACTTCAAAGGAGACCATTTTGTGGTCTGACCTTACCAGGGAAGGAATTATTGTAGGGGTGTGCAGCACTCTCTCATATTAGTGAGGACCAGATCTAGTATGGTTGTACCACTGGTTGGTCCATTGACTGTCTGGTCCAGGGAGTTTGTGTTTACAGAATCCAGAAATCTCTGTACATGTACATTTGGTGTTGTATAGTATTCCCAGTTAATACTGGGGTAATTGGTCACCAATGAATATGGTATTGGGTTGTATGGTTAGTGTTTATAATAACTATAAATACAGGGTATGGGTTTCCTGTGTCATAGAGGGGGACCTACAGTGTGCAAGGAAGTGGTATTGGTATTGGGTGGAAGCTTTATAGGAAATGATGTCACGTTGCTTTCTTTTTTATCTCTGAAGTCTTGTTTCATTTAGAGAGATGAAAGTGCTTAGATGTGAATAAAAACTTTGTTTTATTGTTGGCCAGTTGTGTTATTTATAACTTCTCAAAATTTGGTATAATACTACATTGCCGGCAATAGTAGTTTCCTGGACGGCCTTTTTATTTCATGCAACTAAGTCGTGTTGGAGTGCCTAGAAGCAGCAACAGCACATTCAGTGCCATTTTTTCTCCGTTGTGGTTTGGGCTGTGGATTACATTTCTATTCTTGTCAGTAGTGTTATGACCATCTGGCAAGATGATCATTTCCATGTCAGGTCTTAATTCCTTTTATGTCTTTCCTTATTCCTGCAAACATTTCAGAAATGCTGAAACCTGCCTGGAACATGTCCATTAGAGGTAACCATACTAGGAAGCAGAAACTTTGTCAGTTTGATTGAAGGACTACCTTTCCTGCATTCTCTGATTCTCTGTGAACTTGCAGGATTGTTTGACCTGTCTTGGGTATTGTTTAGACTTGGGCATTAATTGTTTCACAATGGTGTATGTTCCTACCATCTTGGAGCATCGTTGTCTCTTGGAAACCAGTATTCTGCTCTCAGCACAAGTTAGGTAATTTCTGAAGTGTTAAACCATTTTCCTCAGGACTTGAATTTTATGATTGACAGTCTTAACCACCTGTACTTTGAGCAAGCATGTTTTGACTGCCCTGTTACTGGTGATTGTCTGTCTATATGACTACTTTCTCAGCTCTAGTTTTTTGTGTATTGAAAAATTTGCCAAGTTTTCCACACAATCGTCTCCTTTTTTCAGGAAAATGCTTATTTTCTGACAAATGTTGTTTCAGAGGTGGTGCCCAGTCAGTTCATTCATTCTCTTCTCTGGGTATTGGAGTCTAAGAGTAGAGAAGATCCTTCACAGCTTTGAAGTGCGCCACTGGGATTTGGGCCGATTGCTTACAAAGCTTGATCAGTGAGAGATGCACAGGTGAGCCCTAATGTGGCACTGGGCAGAAGTGTGACTGCCCAGAGGTCAACATTGTCAGGTTTTTTTTGATGTTGTGACGTGTTCTGGTTTAACTATGGCTCTGAAAGCCCTAATGGATAAAAAGAAGGTCTTGCAAGGTTGGAAAAATTTATTGAAGGTAGTCCTTCACTAAAGTACATCAGAAAATTGCTTTCTACTGTCTATAGCTGACAATTGGAAGGGCCCAGGTTTTACATAATGTTTGTTTCCTGGACTGGCAGTCTCTTTTGGTATGGACATTCATTAACATTTTGCAGTGTTTTTGGTTTGCAGACTGGCTCCTTTATTCACTGTAAACTGTTTTTCCTTCCTTTAACATTGAGAAAGCAATCGTCATCAGTAGAAGATTTTGACATTCAAAAAAGATTTCAATAACTAGATTTTTCACAGCAAAAAACACTTCGCCATAGAATGAGGAAGATGATAACTTGGCTTCCCTGAGGTCTTTAACTTTTAATAAACCTTTAAGTTCTCATGTGTCAAGTGACCTATATGCAAGTAAAATTTACTAGCGTATGGGTAAAAGTAATCAAAAGTACAAAGCAGATTGCGATTTCTTAAGAAAGTCCCTTAAAATAATGAGAAAGCTGTACATTCATACCTATCCCCAAAACTGCAAGTCCACTGAGAAAAGAAGAATCTGATGTCTTTTTCATTCTTCCTCACGAATGGGTCTAGGGTCCGATCCTCAGATCCAACTCAGCAGCATATACAAGATTCAGTTCTTGAGCTCCTCTCTCTACCCATAATGCTCTATTCCATTCACAACTCCTCTAGTCTCATTTGCCACCATTGTGGTAAGACCGAGGTTGCCAGTTCTCGAGTGCGCAAGTTTTTTTTTTTTTGCATAAAGTTTCTACTTAAATCTTCTTCTTGGCTGTTAAATGTATTACCTACTTTTCCCTCCCTCTCTTGCAAATCACTGACATCTGGGACCTTTTCCTTTTCTGTATTTTGTTCCTGTTTCTCATAGTTGGGTCTTCCTTTCCCCATTAACCTAGGTATCTCTAAAAAAATAAAACAAGTTTTTCAGCATTATAGTTCTTTATTTGTATTGGGTTACACTATTGTCTCCTTGGGTTTCTCTCTTAGGTGCAAGTGGTACTGTTTATATTCTGAACCTTGCCACCACCATGTCCAACAAACCTACAGGTTTTAAGAAGTGCACTTCTTGTGAGCATAAGATCCTCAGCTCTGATGCCCACAAGAAGTGTGTCTGTTGCCTAGGGGCTGAACACTTAAAATCTTATTGTAATGTCTGTGCCACCTTAAACCTATGGGCCTTGTTGGACAGGTGCAACAAACTGATATTCAAAGGCTTAGTATCAACTTCTTCTGGTGCTCAGACCCCGTCCAAAGTGACTGTCTTCCTTCATTCCTAAGAAATGCGCTCTCCCAAAGTCCCCAAGGGCCTCGTCGGAGCCTTTAGGAAAAATAAGGAAGCTCTCCAATCTGAAGGCATTTGGGCCTTCCTCAGATCAATAGTCCACCTGGCATCTTGACGGGCTCTACTCCACTCAGGACTTCACCATTACCTTCTACCTCTCACTCTGATCCAGAGTCCTCGGATCCAACAAGCAGAGGTCGTACTCCTGAGTACATTCTAATTCCAGTCTGGCTTTACCTGGACAGCTGTTTGAAACGCCAAGGAAGTTTTCAAGCCAGCATCCACAACTTCATCCAGGTGTTCAAGGAGTTTTACAGAGCAGACGTAGACAGAATGATGATGAGATTTCTCATGGCTCAATCCAGTTGGGAGTCCTGCCAGCTCCATCCCCTCTTCGATCCGTGAGTCCTCCTGCCCGTCCAGTTCTTTCTCTTTTTCTGATCCGACTCACAGCTTCAGAGTCCCAGGGTGTGATATCCCTTAGAGGTTTGGCATTAGATAGGAAGAAGCTCCCTTCCTCTACTCAGTGTCCCTGACTAGCCCAGCTCTGATACCGTCAAATCAGGGTGGGTCTCAGGTCTGAGAGGTTATCACTATATCTGAGGGGTTAGGTTTGGCTCCTGCTTTGTCAGATCCATCCCTTCACCTCAGAGCTTCGGTCATGGACAGCTCTGATCCAGTTCTCTGTTGAGGGCTCAGTTCTGGGATTGGACCCAACCTCCTGTCTTTAGCAACTTCAGCTCCAAGGAAAGAGGAAGAGATTTCCCTGGGTCCATCAGCTTTCCAGATGGTAGAAAGTGCTTTCTCTTTACACAGAGAGCCATCTTGTCTTGTCTTGGACCATAACATTCACTCCCCTTTGGTTCCAAGCTCTGAGCCCATCAAACCTGCTCCCCAGGGTCAGCCAGTTCCAGGAAGCCTCCTCACTGGTTCCCCAGAGGAATCCCCCCCCCTTCTGACAGCTCTTCCAAACACCCCACAGAAGAGTCCCTCAGAAGAGAATGTGTAAGAATAGCCACATAGACTCCCCTATGGAGTCTGTCATGGAAGACACTGATTTTGATGAGAGAGAAGGATTCCTCCCGTCACCACCTGATGACCAACAATTTATTTAACATTTGTTTACTGGGAAAAGTCTGACTTGGAACGAGCCAATTTTCAGCAGAGGCCCAGGGCGAAATGCTCCAGGTGCATGTGTTTGAAACATGGGAGGAACCCAGAGCACGCAGAGGAAACCCAAATGAGTGCAGGGAGGACATGCAGACTCTGCACAGAAGGCACACCACCTCAGAATTGAACCAGAAAACCTCTTGCTGTGAGGTGATGATGCAAACCGCTGCACCACTGCACCGTGCAAGATTTTGTGTCATTCAGAAAGATGGATTTCAGTATCAAGATTTGTCACAGCAAGCAGCACTTTGCCCTTGAATGAAGACACTAAAAAAAACTGTTTATCCTTGGAAAATGTTAACTTGATGTCTGTAACTCTGAATAACTCTAAGTTCTCATGTATCAGGTGATATATATGCAAGTAACTTTTACTAGCTTATGTGTAAAAGTAAACAAAAAATACAAAACAGACTGCGATTTCTTAAGAAAGTACCTTAAATTAATGAGAAAGCTATACATTCATACTTGGCCCCAAAACTGCAAGATCACTGAGAAAAGAAGAATCCTTCAATTCTAATATGATATGGGTTATAAATAAACCAAAAAAATAATATATACATATATCATTCATGTTAAAACAGAGAGATTCTTGAAGAAACTAAACCAAAAAGTTAGGAAAAATGCTTTAGAAGAAGTGAAGAAATTGGCCAGTAAAAGAAGTGCAGTAGAGAGTTGATTATCCATACTAATTGGGACCTAGGGCTGTTCGGATAATCAAACATATAATTGAACCAGATAAAAAATGTCTTGTATCTTGTTTTTTCTGCACACAGGAATTCACTTTTCAACCATTCAGTGATTCCAATGGACAATAAAGAATATTTTTTCACACAAGAGCTGTCTGGCTACAAGCTCAAAAAACAAGCTCAAGCAAATATGTATAATGTTTACATATTTAGACTTTATGATTTTTCCTACTTGAAAACTTTGGAAGGCTGGTTCTGATAATTGACGTTTCTAATAATCAATGTTCGGATATTCGACTCTCCACTGTGCCTCCATAAAAAATAATCCTGTATGAATTAAATGTGTCAAATAAGGGGAATAAGTGGAAGTAAAAATTTGGCAACTTGTAGTAATTTAGATGCAGATCAAAGAACAGGGGAAGTTCTAACCCACATTGGAACATAGTTCTTTAACAACTTCAGGCAGTTATCACTAAATTGGGAAATAAGGAAGTAACCCTGCAGAAGATTATCAAGGAAGCAGGTAGGTATCATAAACTTCAAGAAGAATCAATTGAGTAAAAGAACTAAAAACAAACACAAATATGAAGGATTGCAGTTTCAACATGGACAAGAGATTAAGAGAATAGAAAACAAACAGTGCTATACGGCATATAGTATATTGGTCTGGGATACTGTAGATGGGTGAAAAATTAAAAACAGAATTATGATAAAAAGTGCAACATGGTTTCAGACCAAGACTGGTAACAGACAAAAAACCTTCTACACAGGCAGAAAAGCTACAGAAATCAGGAAAATAAAGAAAGTTGGAATGTGTATTTGGTTGAGATGATGATTTACTCAGATTTTAACAAAAGTTTCGGTAAGAGGAAAAAGTTCCTTTATTTACAAAAGGAATTATTGGACAAAAATGTGTGAGCCTATTTTTTTGTTATTTCCAGCCAATCTGTTAACTGGAAAGATTTTATCTCAACTTTTAGCACAGTACAAGAAGCCGAGATAGAATTGAAAGCCATGGGAGCTGTGATAAAGTGCAAGGATAAGAGAAAGATGGATTGATGCAACTGTTATCTGTATAAACCATCACAAACAGGAACTCTTAACTCTTTCTTATGTTTTCCCATTAGTTTTGTCTTTTAAAACTTCTGCCATGTTTCTCTTTGAGATTAAAAATATTTGGGGGTTTATTGTTAATTATTATTCTTGCATGTGATAACTGACATAGTGTCTATAAATATTAAGGGGAGTAATGACTGTTTTAAGGGAAAAAAAAAGAAAAAAAACTTGCTTGCCTGTAGAAAAAGGAGATGAGTTGATTGTAGGTATGTATGTATGTATGTATGCAAGAAGTGCATCTGTTAACCAGTGGTGTTATGAACTGGAACAAAAAACAGAACTGAATACTGTATGTTCTGATAAATCCCGGGACTGTACATTCAAGACAAGAATTTGTGTCATGCTTATAACATATTAACTAACAATACTAGGCAGGTGATCACAGGGGCCATAAGATGGCTAAACATGTACACCTTTAATTAGACACAGTGGTACTGTTAGTGTGTGCCTCCCAAATCAAGTAGGGCTGTACATAACCATCATGTAAATATGTGTCCACAATCCAATCATTAAGACTAGTTTAAAGGCAGACAAAATAGCACTTTGACCCGTAGTGTTAATTTAATCCATAGGCTGGGAGTACACTGAGTTAAGAACCTATCCCTTCATGGAGTCTTGTTTATTTGTTGCTGTATGTTTAGGTCCCTAGTATTTGTAGAGCTACTGGTTTTGTGAAGTAATAGGAGGTGAAATGTGACTGGGTCTTTCATGGACTGAAAAGCAAGACACGGGTCACCTCAGAGAATCTGGTAGACTGTTGTTTTAAGGAGAGTTGTGCTTTTCTGTTGGAATAGTTAAAGGATTTAAGGCCTTTCACTTTTTTGTTTTAGTTAAAAAATCATTGGGATCTTTCCAGTTGAGAGATGTGCTTGAATTTGTACGTAGAGAATGAGGCATCATATTCAGTGATGGCTCTGATGAGAGGGAGAGTACAGTGCTAAGATGACTTCTAAGAGTATAGAAGGTAGAATACATTTAGCACATTTATACAAACATGGTTGCATTTTTATTTTGGGGTCAATTTATGACCATTTAAAACAATTCATTGTTTATTTGCTGATTTCTTTATAACCTAAGTGTTGTATAAAAATATCAATGATATTTGGATAGAAACTATAGTCTGGCTGCATAGATTTATGCCACTGGACATGTATGTTCCTAGTATGTCCCCTGAAGTCTAACATCATGGTATTTGCCACCCTGCAAAACTCCCCAAATGTAACTAATACTGATACAGTTGGCACCCCACTACAATGTTGAAACCACACCAGTTTGAGGTACCAGTGCAACTTTCTCTTATGGACCCTGGCTGGAGGAGCATGGGAATGGTGGAGGTCAGAAATGCCATAACCCTAAGAAACTTCCTGCCTGTGACTGAGGGTAGAGGAAGAAGAGCCTGGAAAATGGCTGTGAGGGACAGAACCTTCGGGGGGCAAGGTGATACGCCAGCATGGGAACTGTCTGAAGCCTGCAGCTGAGGCAGCTATGATCCTAGGAGTGAGTCAGGATTGATTTCTGGAGGTTTATGTTGAACCCCAGACTGGGTAAAAGACTAATAGTAAACCAGAGGTCTTGCTGCAGACTACTGGGAGAAGGAGCTTGAATGGGCATATCATTTAGGTAGGGAAAAATCTGTGTACCCCAAAACCTGCAAAAAGCAGTGACAGGAATAAGGCATTTGGTGAATACACTTGGGTCAGTAGAGAGGCCAAATGAAAAAGCAGAGAACTGAAAATGCAAGGAGGAAACAGAGAAATGTAAACATTTCCTGAACAAAAGGTGAATGGGAATGTGAGGATAGGTATCTTGTGAGATCTAGAGAGACCATGAGGGCCTGAGGAAGAAGAGGAAACAAGGTCTAAAGGGACAGAATCTGTAAAGGTGTTAAGCAGAGAATGATCCAGAATTGATCTCCACATACCCTTCTTCTGAGGAACAAAAAACACTCTGGAGTAAAACTTTCCCCACCAGGGTGGGTGGAACAAGTTGAATAGTGCCCTGGTCCAAAATGTACTGCAGAACCTCTGGAAAATGAAGAAGCTAATTTTGAGGAGGTTGAGGAATGCTTGAAAATGGAGAAAGGGATTTCCACACCATGAAATATCCTTGACAGATGATGGAGAGAATTCAAGAATCTGAGGTTCTGGAAGAGATAGGGAAAAGCATATAGACCAGGGGACTTGGCCAAGGGGAAGGAAAGGCCAAATATTCCCAAAACATCAAATAGAACCAAGCTTATCCTGAAAAGGTGTCTGAGTAGACATGATAGGAAGAACACACCTAGAACCCTTCATACCTTTTGGAGGGAGGCAAGTCTGTCTGTGAACAAAGGCAGACTTGGAAGAATAGTTTCTCTGAAACTTGGAAATAGGGGAAACAAAAATGTTTCAGTTCCTGCAAAGCCTTATCTTTACCCTGGAGGGACTAAAATGAGTCAGCAGCAGTCCCAAAACTACTTTTGTTATCTAGAGGAGCATCCAAAGGTTTAGCCGTTATGTCATCAGTCAAAGCCTAAAGATGTAGCCAAGAATAATGCCTCATCACTGAAGCAAAGGCAGCAACTGTATGTATCATAGATGCATTTTATTGAATGACTGGCAACTTGAGAAGTACAGACTATTAGGTAGAGGGTAGAAGCCTTCCCCTTGGAATTAGGAAGGTCAGTAACCACCTTAGAAACCTGGAAAAGGAGTGCCAAAACATACCTGGCCATATGAGTCTTGTAGTTAATGGCCCGAAAAGGACAAAGTGGCAACAGTGTAAACTTTTTTGCCGAACCTTTCCATAGCCCTAATATCCTTAACAGAAGGAAGCAACTTAGTAGATGGCAACAACTTTGAGAGTTTGTCAGAAGAAACTGATGTTACTGAAGGATCAGCAGAAGGGATTTGTAATCTTCAGGCTTCTTTGTCATGGCAGGCTGAGAGTTGGGGGCTACAGAAGCTGCAGAAAAGGTATCCAAAAGAGCAACCAGAACAGGAGGGACAGCTGATGATTTGGGTGACTCCATGTGGAGGAGCTCATAGTGCCTCTTTTGAATATTTGAGACCTGGGAACAGTCCTACTTAAAATACTCTTGACATGCGGGCAGTAGTATCCCCAAAGGACAGGTCTTCCAATGGGAAGTCAGGACTCTGAGATTCGTCTTCCTCCAAAACATAGTTCATGGGGGAGAAGTTATTTAGGAAGAAAAGGCAAGCTGGGGATTCTTCCTTAACAGAGTGCAAGACTTGGGGGACAGTGACAGAGACCCCTTGAGGAGGCTTCACGGTCAAAATATTAAACCCTGAGTGAAATCCTGCTATTCATGCTGGGAGATCCTTTACGCAGTTGAATATGTTTTGTCTTCTGTTTCTTTTTCTGCAGAGCATCTGACTGAAGAAACATCTGTGGGTCAGATCCCTGACACAACTCAAAAATGGCAGTAGGAATTTCATCTCTAACCAAAATCTGAGGAATCCATCTTAGTCCTTTGGATATTGTCCGCCAAGGTTTCCTCTCAACATCCGGTGTAGACATTGGAAAAACCTCTGAAGACGTGTCACAATTCAGAGTCATTTTGACCTCCAACAGGGTCATGGCAGAGGAATCCGAAAAAAGCACCGTAAGGTCTTCAGTGCTTTCACTACACTCTACAGAGACATTTGGGAGAGGCTGCACAGCAGACGGAGTGGGCCTGACTTTTTTGGCCTTTTTCATGGCAGATGGTTAGCCCTCAAGACAGGAGAATTCTTCCATAGCACTCTGAGCCAGCAGCTTAAGTCTTGGTTCTCAAGATATATTGACAAAGCAGAGAGATGATTGCATAGGGTCTGATGGTCTTTATGGGGAATCTGCCTCCCACACTGACATTTTCACTTTCTGGATGACAGGAATATAATACCAAACAATAATAAAAAGGCAGAAGAAACCCCAGTAGGGCATTTGTCTAAAAATCAGCTTGGTAACCAACACAGCAGGAAGGCATTAAGACTGACATATGATAATGGCGTTCGGACTGGCAGCAAAGAAGTTCTGAGTGTGTGCATCCATACGTCATCTTTATGCCCAGCGCCTTGCATGGGGAGTATGCATATGTCACATGGTGCCTATAAGAACTAAAGACTTTGGTATACTGGCCAGGAGTTGGGCTGTCCTTGGCAGGAGATCCATTAGGTGAAGAATACTGCATGAGTGATATGAAAGGACATCGTGTACAATGTGAAGAGAGGTGTTTGACAACAGCAGAAGGGCATCGACTTCAGAATTAAAGAGGGGTGGTGAGAATAAGAGCCAAAACCATTACTGCTGTTGACAGATATGACTTTAAGGACAACATTACGTTGCCATTAGGATTTACTTTAAGAGGTATAGCAACATTGACATAGTTGAGGTTGGAAGACTTTTGTGAAGCAACTTTTGAGACTTTTTCAGAAGTAGAAAAGTTTATGGGTGATCTAGAAAAAAGAAATAACTTATCACCTTGAAAATGCTTTATTTTTATAACTTTGCTTTGCATTTAAGAAGAAAACTGACTGAGAATTAATTCTGAAGTTCAGAAGTGGAGGAATTTGAACTTAAAACTTTTTTATGACAAAGTATGATAACAGAAATGTGTAGATAGGGGGTTGTGAAGTGTGGGTTACATTTTATATACGTGATGGAAAATTACAGCATATTTTAAATATGAGTGAATGGGAAAAGAGCAACTGTTTGGTATTGGAGCCAACTGAAGACTTGCTTCTGTTGTTGGGCTGAAAAATATTTGGTTTAGGAATGCACAGAAAGATGTGGGCAATGTAGGGGCAAAGCCATAAATGCTTGAAACTGTAGAGCATTTATTTAATAGGAAATATAATGACTCTATAGACATTTTTGGTTTGAAAGCACAGTGCTGGAAACAAATGGTATGTGAAACAGGAAAGACAATATACCTGAAATATCTGATGTGACTGAGGAAGAACCTGACTAATGGTAGAAGAAACACTGACACAACATAACCTGAGTATATAGCTCTCAAGTGAAGAAGAGGAGTATGGTGATGAAGAACTATGAAGAACAAGAGCAGCATTACATGAAGTATGTTGGAGAGAGCATGAGAAGATGAAAGAGAAGAATAAGAACAGGAGGGGCAAAGAAGCAAAAAAAGGATATTTGGGGACTAAATGTGAACTACCTTTAGGTAGTGTGTGGCTTCACAGGGATGGGATTATGCAGCTGGACAAATATTAAAAGAAGTTATTGAACTGTGTGAATGAGGTAGCTGGGGATGGGGATAATTAAATTGATTTTGTGCAATCAGAGCTAACATAATTATGCTTTTTATGTTTTGCATCTAAAATAGAGGAAGAATTGGAGTTATACGAATTTTCTTGAGAAGAACAAGACTAAAAGAGAAAAATGGCAGGGTGTGATGAGATGTAGGCTACACATCTGTGTCTGAAAAGGTGGGAATTGTATAATATTCTTGTAACTGATAAAGAATTGACCAAAGTTATATAGAGATCTTGCTAAAAAATGCATGTCAGTTAGAAGTAGAGCAGTTCAATGTAAAATAAGGTGATGAATTCATTATACTCCAGCAGAATTAACAAAAATGGAAATAACTAAAGTGGACATGTTAGCTCTACAAAAGGAGACCAACCGTTCTGACACATTACTGGTGCACATGTGATTAGGTAAAGAAATGGTGGAGGAAAACCCATCAGTTGATTTGAGATAAATGTGAAGATTTTCATTCTTTTAAAACTGGACTCTGTTTATTAGTATTTATAGAGAATATAATTCAGGGAGGGGATTTTTAAGAGCAAGGATTCAGAATGGCTAAAGTTTTTGACAGCAATTAACATTAATTAAGTCGTGTTACAAACAAAAGAACTGTATCTAATGAGCATAGACAAGGCCAGGATTGTAATCCTCATGTGTTAACCTAGTATTTTTTCCAAAGCTGTCAATTTCCTTTGATCCAAATGTCAAAGCTCCTTTTGTGTTTTCATCAATCCCTTCTTAAACTCTCAGAAGTGAGAAAGATGCAGTTTTAGAACTGTTTTAAGAAATAATGATAAATTTGCACCACAGACTGAGGTTTTATATCAGGTGAGTGCGTGATTTTAGGAAGATAGACTTGTTTAAATTTGATTCAAGTTAGGGATGGATTGGCAGCTGCAAAACAGACCCTTAACTAATTTTATCACCAACTGCATTTCTTTCTACCATATTGTGACAGGCAGACCTTTAGCCTATGCAGCCATAGGGATATATTCACTTCAAGTGTTTACTTCAAGAATGTATCAGTTTTGGTCACATTTGTCATGTATTCTTGATCCTCACTGCATAACTTTACTAAACCTTAAACTTGGAGTGCTACTCCATAATGTGAACATCCTTTGATTCTTGCTGCTTCAGGACTGTGGCTCCATATTTGAGATTACCAGCTATTCTATACTACAGAGGTTCCATATGATTTGAAATGTAGCATACTTTTAAGTAATACAGCATCTTACGTCATGTTCAGAGAAGAATTCTCTGCACCCACTGCCATTTACCTGCCAGAGTGAACAGGAGCCGATGTATATAAGAGGGGAATAGCTGTGTGAAGATTGCCAGGTTGACGTCCTTATTTGTTCCCCACTGCCAAAGGACCTCTTGAAGATCACTCTCACATGTCTCTTATGTAGTTTAAACTAATATAAATCTCCTTGCATTCTTCACACAAAATCCACCTAATTTTTCATTAGAATATTTCACTAAATCATTTCCATATAGATTTGGAACCTGGTCCCCTGCCCATAAGAACCTTGTCAACACTTAACATTTCAAAGATGTTCTCAGCACCCACCTTACCACAAATGCAGTTAGCAACTCTGTGAATGTAGATGGGCACTAATCACCACACACTGTAGTTCTCTGCCTTGATATAGGTCTTTGTTGTTGTAAGCAGTAAAATCTGCAGCATTTGTTTTCACTGTAATTATCTTTTCTCCCTTTTTCTAGTTTGTCTAATATTTTGCAAGAGAAATTCATAACTGAAAAGGGGCTCCTGGATCTGGTGTACAAGTAAATTAAAGAAATGTCATTTTTTTTTTCTTGCTCTTGACTTCATAACGTCTTTGGTCAAACGTTTTATCAGTCATTGACTGTAGGTATATATAAAGTATGTGTGAGTATGGCATGTAGTCATTGTAATGACTTGCATTTTAGGTCTAAAGAGGAAGTTTTGCAGTGAGTGCTAAAGACATTTTTTTCTTGAGTTATGCATCAAAACAAGATCACTATGTGAAAAATATACCTGCAGAGGTTAATTAGTGCTTAAAGGTGAAACGTCTAGGTAGAGTGCAGAAAGCCATTGGTAGGAAAGATCCATCAAGAAAGTAGTGTGATACACTTAATAAGTTACTTTGTGACCAGCTCATGTTAGTGCACTAAGAGTGTGGCATGGTGTTGGGGTGTGACTGATCTGCCCGAGTAGATGTGTTGTTTTATAAGTAAAGGTCTTTTAAGAGTATCCAGCTCTGTAGTCTAGACTGCCAGATGGACCTGAGTTCAGTTAATGGCTCTAGCACTGGATGAGTTGGAATGTGGAGAATGAGAATGTGCTTGTGACAGTGGATCACCCATCCTGCAAGGATGAATGCCACCATTGTCCGCTGCATGGACCATATACTCTAGAGAGACATGGGTCCATGGTAGCCAGCAGTAGGACCAAGCATGAGCACCTACCAAGCAATGTACACTCAGAAGTAAGTATCTGGGCATGAGCAGAAATGTGAACACGACTTGAGTTGGTATTATGAGAACTCTGCTCTTAGCCCAGCTTCCACTGAGGTGTGATGGGGAATGAAGGTATAAGGTCAGGTTTCATTTGTGAGACAAAAGTACAGTATTCTCTTTGCATACGTCTAAATATGCCATATTAAAGCAGGCCTTCACAGTTTGCATGCAGTTTCAATGAAACCTTCAGTCAAGAATGCTGATAAGAACAGAATGTGCAGTACATTGAGAACCAACAAATCATCCTTTTGGCATGGTACAAGTCTTGAGAACCAACAGGCGTGTAGATTATTAGGTGGTACTTCAGACACAGTTAGTTTGTTCGTTTGGACTGATACGCAGAAAGTCATGGCAGTACAGACACTCGAGTATGAGTGCAGAAGTCAGATCAACTATCCATCATTGTAAAATATTAATTATACTATTCGGGCAGAAAGGAATGTGAAGAATGAGTACAGAAGCAACAGATTATTTCAGTTTCTCAGCGCTGTTATTGGAGATAGTGTTCGGATATTGTTGACATTTATCTCCACCGTACATAATTTAAGCATTCTTAATCAAACTAGTGTGTTTGCAGACTTTATTTTGAAAGGTACAAAAAGTCTTGACCCATAAAGGAGAGACATGCACCTGTTCAGCACAGTTTTAGGTGATTAACAGGTAAACACAGTCATTCCAGTCATATTCTAGTTTCTTGCAGTTATTTCCAGTTCATTTCAATATTTTACAGTCATGTCACTTTTTACACAAAGGAAGAATGGAGCGAAAATGCTTGATGTCTGGTAGACATGAAAACAAAAAAGTACAGAAAAAAGATCATGTAGGAGTCGTTCATTATCATGGAGATATTTTATCGTGTACAGTGTAATGTGATGTCTACACATTCATGAGTAAGGTGTTTTATTTCACTGGGGATAAGAAAATAGATTTCCCAGATCACCATGTAAAATTTCTTTAAATGTTAATAAAAGTCAAGGCTAGGTGCAGTAGTCACCGTAGAGTGGGGCCGGGCATAGCTGCTCATATACTTAATCTTTAGCTTTATTGTTTCTTGCAGGTTATCCTGTTTTTGAGTATAACTAACACAGAATGGTGTAAATGTTCTTGTTGCACTTTGAGACTGAAGTTCTAGGTACTGAACGTGGTTTCTACAGTATAGATTTCCTCTCTTAATTGTTTTAATTTGCAGTTGAACTGGTGGTGTATATTTTCTGCAGCTTTGTGCGGACTGCTGATGAAAACCTGAGGTTACCATATTTAGAATATAAACACAGTGCTTTTTTTCCGCTGTAATTCTGAATACCCTTATTGGGTCATCTGTACTTAGTAGTGAATAAGACTTCTCTTGGGTATGGAAGATGGAGAAAATAAATCCTCTGGATGTTACATAAAGATAAGCATTTTTTTTTATTCTGTCTTGCTTTACAGTTCTTATTTGGATTTTGATTATTCCAGGTCTGTCATTAGCCTTAGGCAGCCAGTAAGCTTGGCTGTAGACTTGTGAATTAAAGTCTTGCTGTTTCCTTTCACTTCATTTGTATTCAGTCATTTAATCCTGTATCAACTTTCTGTACTGTGTTAGTACATCTCAGGTCCCCCAACTTCTCCATTCAGTTCTGATTGTATTAAATATGTCCTCCTTCTTGTAGCCATTTGTTTACTGGCCAGAGGCATCCCCCCCAAATTTTAAGCAGGTTGGATAGGCTACCAGAATTCAGAGAAGATAAGAAAAGTGTAGTACAGGCAAGATAAAAAAAAAATCGACCTGCACCAAACCTAGAGTTATAGTATCTCCGTTATGTATTGAGTAAGTTAAGGTTAGTGCAATTAAAATAATGTTGTTGTTGTCTCTCGGCTTTTCCCGGTTAGGGATCGCCACAGCAGAACTCCGGTCCGCTAATGATTGGCAGTAGATTTTGATGAACGCCGAAGTGCCAGCTCAACGTTCAACCTTCAATGAAGGCACGCCCATTTACGCATGTCTTTCGAATGCCCACCCAACCACGGAGAGGACATGCAGACTCCCCGCACTCCAGCCGAGAATCGAACAGGTGAACCTCTTGCTGTGAGGCAACAATGCTACCACTGCACCACCGCGGGTAGTGCAATTAAAATAATAATCTTACATAAAAAATAAGACATTTGTAAAAGTGAACCCATTTACAGAGTAATTTTGGAGGTTAAGACAGTCTCACAAAGTGTAGAGAGCGACTGCATTTAGTGTAAATGTAGTGTTAACTGCAGCTTGCTGATGACATTCCAGAGAGAAGTGCATGTAATGTAAATGCAGAAGCGGAATTGTTTAATGCAGAGTTCAAAGCTGCAAAGAGGAGATAACCAAAGTACAGCACTGTTGTACTTTGGAGCTTAGGAAGAAAAATTATTCTACCTGGGGACATTCAGGCTTCTCAAACCTGTAAAAGGAATACATTTACCAGTCACATGAGTGTCAGGAGATACCCAAAGAAATCTAATGACTTGTGCCAGGCAGCAAACAGAAAAGTATATTTTTTTCAGGAATGGAATGTACTGTGTTGTTGGAAATACTAAAGACCATCTTTCATCCTAACTTGCGCCATACGTTGGATTGAGCCTACCTGTAAAAATCCACATTTTTTTAGTAACATTCTGTCACCTGCTGATACAGAACATTATGGTGCCTTCTATGATTTCTATTCCCAGTATCCCAAACCTAGCATTATAACCTCTACATCTGTGTTTTAAAATCCATCTGGAGCTCTAGTATCCATGCTTTCTTTTCATAGACACCTTCAGTTCTTCTGTTTGCTCTTACACTGTGCATCATTTTCAGGATCAAGTTCTGTTCAGAATACATGAAGTAGTCTGTTGTCTCTCTTCATTGTGCTTCAGTACTGTCCAGTCACATGGAAATGCATATTGTTACTTTGTTACCAGACGTACTGTGCAGCTTTTGTAACTCATCTGTATTATTGTTGGATATGTCGCTGCTGGTTTTAATCTCTTGTCAGTAATGCCTGTTTTTTGAAACAGTTTTAAACTGCTGACCCTATTTTTGCGACGTGACTTTCACAATTTACTTTGACGGGCTGACAGTGCACCATGGTGTCTGCTGGCTTTATTGTTTTAAGAGTTTTAGTTTTTTTCATAATTAGTTTACTTTGTTTGACTGGTGGTTTGAAATGTGAAGTGGAGATGTTTGTTTACATTGTCATATCTTTGCGACCTGTATTAACTATTGCTACTTTAAATACTGATTTTTATTTCCTGAATTAAGTATCTCTGTATGTTACTGTTTAGTTTTCTATTATGTAACTGATACACTTTGTGTATTGTATATATCTGAATGTGCTTTTATCCCAGATCATGGCTGAAAAGAATGCCTACCTAGTTAAGAAAACAAAATGATCTTGCTGAATGATACTTGCCTCATTAAATAGATGAGTTCATATACTGGTTGATTAAACTGTTATTAGCCTGTCATGTTCAAATGTCAGGAGGTTAAACTTTTAATATAATGTTGCAGTGTTATTTAACTCCTGTCTCCATATAAGAAAAGAGACTTCCCTACAATACCAGCATCCAGAATTTCTAAAAGTTGATAATGTTACGAAGAGTACAACTTTTGATAATTGTATTTTACTTAGTGATGCATGCCCACATTTACATTTGTTTTCAGTGTTGCTGTATTAGAAGGATGGCTTTCACACAGTTGTCATCTTTGTGAACTAAGATGTTTTCTTTATCTTAATAGTTTTTTATGTGGGAATTTTAATGTTTAAATGAGTCAGTAATTGCATGACATGTGGGAAACAAATCTTCCCCAAGTAATGCCACACCTATTGCTTATTCTGCTTTGATCCCCAGCACAAAGTGCCAAACTGTCCTTTTTCTTGCTAGATTAACAGCAGAACTATTAAATGCAGGGTTGAATCCATCCATCAGCATTTAGAATCAAGTAGGGCTTAATCTTGACACAGTCTGGCATCCAGCATTTTCCAGGCCATTATTCAGGAAAGTACACAAAGACAAATGCCTGATGGATGTGTTGGAGATTGTAGCCATCTCTGTGTCGTACTTCCCACCTTGTCTGGAGATCAGTTCAGGTGAGTTGTCTTTGCAGCCCTGTGGTCTGCTGCCTGTTAGGCCCAGGTCCACTGGTGTATCACCTCCAGACAGGACAGTGGCCTAGTCCTCACTTGCCAATACCAGGCCATCTGATAGGTCTGAAGCTGCTATACTGGCAGTGGCTTCTGACACCAGGGTTCTAGTGTCCATGATTGATGGTGGTATTCCCATGGTAATAGTTTGGAAGGTATTACCTGGTAACCATTTCTTGGTTGTGACCACCTACCAGCAACCTGAGGCCTTGTTATTTGCTACCAAGACCATGACACTTAAACCAAAAAGACAGGTACATTTGCACTAGCCAACACTGCCTGGATGCCATGCCTCCTCAGCCAAGGTTTCTCCTCAGGGCCTAGTCAGGCTTTAGCAAGACTTCATAGACATCATGAAGTGTAGGCAGCCCACCCTGGAAAATAAACCTATGCCAGGAACATTTTCTGGGAAAACAAAAAGGGACTCATCCCCCCAGGAGACGCAGATTTCTCTTATAGGATTAAGAGGAACTTGCCTCTGTAGGGCATCTTCCCCTTAAGCAGTGTTTGGATTCTGACTTAAAAGACATGTTGTTCTCAGCTTTGTCTCCAAGGATTTAATGTTTCAGAATACCCTTCATAGAATGATGGAATCCTTTAATTGGGAGTTTAGAAAGTTCTCCCAGGCTCAAGCTAATTATAGATTGTTCTTTGGCCCCCCCTGTCCCTAGGTCTTTGGCTATGCCTCCAGACCACAAAGTCTTAGATGATGTGTTTGCTGACATATCCTTGCAGCTCCATTTCCTCCCTATTTTCCTGGAAAGCCTGATTGCTTTTTATAAGGTGCTCACATCCCATAGGCACTATTATAAGAATCCATTGGCAGCTCTAGATGTAGTGCATCTTTAATCCACCAAGGGATCATCTGGGCGTGGGAGAGTAGGCTCATTGAACCAGTTTTACCAGAATACAAACACCTCAGCCACCCTGTCCATGATATGCAGCCAGGCTTGTCTCCTTCCGCTGGAACCTGTAGCAGTCATCCTGCATCCAGTGCATCTTGCCCACATTTAAGTTAATGTCTGGACAGCTGAGGACTTACACTGCACAATTCCTGGATGTCCCCCTGAAGGCCCTTAACTGGCATGTGAACTGACATTTCCGTATGCTCAAATACCTCGAGTCCATTTTGGAACAAATAAAAGCTAAGTCAGTGGGGATAGAACATTACACATGTGAAAACTGTAACGGTTCCTAAAATATTACTGGTCCCAAGAGAAATACTGCTCCTAGCATGCCTCCAAAAAAAAAAAAAAAAAAAAAATGAAATTCTGCGGTGGAAGGAGAACATCAATACCAAACCAGGAGCCCTCTTATAACTTCTAGTCCCCAACCACAAAAAGCTTGGATATGGTTTGGGGAGCACATCTGGGATAACTCAGTCCAAGGGAATGGGTCAGTCACCAGGCAGCACAGCACATGAATGTAAAATAGATGATGGAATGCTCTCAAGGCCAGAGTAAGTACCAAAAAAGATTGGCACCAGGAGCAGTAAAGATACTGACAGACAACACTACAGTGATGTGGTATGTAAACAATGGTGAAGAATCCTTTCCTACCACTTATACAGATTAGCAATGGAACTATACCTACTAGCTCAGCAATTAGGATTTGCTTCCATTTTATTATTACATCCCGTTTCAAGGAAGCCTGCTAGCAGAGAGTCTAAGTAGATCCACTTCTAGACCCTAACAAATGGATGTTGAAAACGGGAAGGTTTCCTGGAGGTGACACACAAATGGAGTGTGCCAGACACAGATCTTTTTGCTTCCCTAGGAAACAGACAGATCAGCAGGTTCTGTTCAAGAACTTCCCAGAGAGGGGCATGGAGATTAGACACCTTCTCCTTCAACTGGGCAGACATCTTTCTCTATGCCTTTCCTTCAATACCCCTTATCCCTAGGGTTTTGCAGAAAGTGGGGGCAGATGGGCATAAGATACTGATGACTCCTTTTTGGCCAGGGAGCACTGATTCTCCCTCCTGTTAACCCTTAGCCAAGGTGGAATCATGACCCTCCACCTTGTCATGGACCTTCTAACCCAGAACGAGTTTGTCATTCATCCCAAACTGAAGTTACCCAGATTGACATCTTGGATGACCATTGTTTTCAGAGGATGTGGTATTAATACTTAAGGACGCTAAAATTCCAATTACTAGAAAATCATATAGGGCAAAATGGAAAGGGTTTTCTGTCTGGTGCAAGACTAAAGGTATTCAATTCACTCGAGCATCCTTGGAACAGGTGCTGGAATACTTCTACCTCTTATACAAAGAAAGACTCTCCTGTACTAGTGTAAAGGTGCATGCATCTGTTGTTTCTGCCAGCATTCCCATGTCCCCTCCTGCATATGCTAACCCCTGTATGAAACAGTTCCTAAAATGAGTCTTGCATCTTGGGCCAGCCTGGAAGAACCAGCACCCTCATGGAAGCTAATTTATGTACTGGAAAAAACTAATATTGCCACCCTTTGAACAAGCAGCCTCAGGACTTTTCAGGTAGCTTACTTGGAAAACAGCCATTCTGCAGGCACTCACATGAGCCAGGGGTATATCTGAGCTGCAAGCTCTGATGTGCAGCAAGCCCTTCCTCATTTTTCACAGGGATGGTAACATTAAGAAATAACTCTTCCTTCTTACCCAACGTGATATCAGAGATCTCTCTGAACCAAGGTATCCATCTGCCTGTGCTCCTTCCCAGCCCACAGAAAATGGGAGGAGGAGTAGTGACTCCTTGGATGTACATATGCAAGTAAGAATTTACCCACACACAACAAAACTCACAAACGGATCTGACTGCAACGGATCTGACTGCTTGTTGGCTGTTGCAGAAGGTAAACAAGGAAAAACCAGTGGGAAAACAGACCAGTTCCAAATGGATATCCAACTGTATTGCTTTCTGTTACTCTCACCATGATAAGCAAACTCCTGGCAAAGTCGGAGCATATTCATCAAGAGAAAACGCTATCACCACAGCATTTTTTAAAAGCAGCACCTACATAGACCATTCTGGAAGCAGCTAACTGGTCCCCTCTACACACCTTCAACAGACATCACCTCCTTGGTGCTTTTTCCAGAGCTAGACCTGGGATTGCCTCTGCCATATTGCAGACTCTGGTGCTGCTAGCCCGGAATACTCTCCAACTTCCCCAGTAGAAAAGCCTTGGGAGTCCTCCTAAGTACTGCAACACTAACTACGATGAAGATAATACAGTTGTGTAGATAACTTAGCCATAATTGTAGATGTTCAAATAGCTCAATATTGTAGTATTTGTTCCCTCCCTCCTACCTTTCTTCATTTCTGCCCTTGCGGTTGGGTGAGTATCCTACCTATTCACTGTCCCCTTCACTTTCACTCTGTACTCTCTCCAACTGTCAAGTGGGTCAGGTCATGCTCTGCCTAAGGAACATTGGACTTCGGTACATTGGATAAGAAAGTGCTAAAGATGGTGTTGATCGACATAACCTTCATACTACCGACATTCTGTGTAAAGGAAATCTGAAGACTGGGAGATGGCAAAAGACTGGTGTTCAGGCCTGCCATGAGCTTTAGCATGGCAGAAAGTGTTGAGGCTTAGTATTGCAACACTGTTTGTCTTTCAGCTTTTTCCCGGTAAGGGGTCGCCACAACGGAACTCTGGTCCTCTAATGATTGGCAGTAGATTTTTACGAAACGTTGAGGTGCCAGCTCAACGCCCAACCTTCAAGGAAGGCACGCCCATTTACGCACACATGTCTTTCGAACGCTACCCAACCACGGGGAGGACATGCAGACTCCACACAGAAGGCACTCCCAAGCCACGCTGAGAATCAAACGGGAGAACCTCTTGCTGTGAGGTAACGCTACCGCCGTACCACTGCGGCATAACTTAGTATTGCAACACTAATTTACTCAATTGTCTACAATTGTGGTATGTTATCTATGCAATTGTGCTTTCCTCATGTCATCTTAACCTTGAAGTACTACAAATTTTCATAAAAGTAAATGGACTAAGTGCTTGTGAACTTTACAAATTGTGAAATTACCAAGCAGTGTCTAGTTTTAAAAGAGAGAATGCATAATGCCCTTTAGCAAATACAGTAAACTTTTTGAAGTATTATACTGGTCCGCTGGACATGAGCTCTGGCAATTTCTACAATCTGTACTTTGTCTTACTGGCATTGAGTTTTGTGATGTTGCCATTTTACAAACTTCTTTTTTTGAAACTTCACTTTCTGTTGACATCTGTATCACAAAGGGCATCTATCGTCCTGCCCCAGTGCAGCCTTACAAGGCATTCTTGGACTCGGCCAGTAGAAAAATGTAGAAATTAACCGGACTTCAACGTGAATAAAATACTAATATTTTTATTAATTAAAACACAACACATAAGCACTTTCATCTCTCATGGAGACTTCTTCAGATAAAATACACTCACATTCATCATCTTACTTATAAACTTGAAGTTCATCAACCAGTCATGAAATGCTGGTAATTAAAAAAAAAAAAAAAAAAAAAAAAAAAAATTCCCTGTCTTAAAGGTGTGCAAAGCATCTATCCCAATCACAAGTACTTGCAAGAACATTTTTCAAAATAAAATAAACTACAAATCCTAAATAAAAATACATAAAATCATGTTAAATTCCTTTAAAATTTATGTTAACAAATCTGCTTTTTCACTTAGTATGAGTTTGAGAGATACTTGGTCATTCAGACCTGGGGGAGATGATGCATTTAGTTGCAACTGCCAGACAAGTTCTCTTTTTAACAAATGTCTTTGCCAATCACCATCCCTAGAATGAATCTGCACTTTTTCCAGTATACCAAAGCTAAACCTAACAAAATTGCTACACACAACAGAGTGCCTGTACAGTGAATTAACTTCCTTTTTCTTCCTGATCTCATAAATGTGCTCATAAATTCTTGATTTCAAAGCTCTCTCTGTCTTTCCAACATAGTATCCTGGGCAACTGTCACATTTAGCTAGGTACATTAGTTTGTTGTTATTACAATTCCCTTTTACAAAGGAAACCTTGGTGTGCAGAACATTGTCTAAAAACATTGCTCTCTCTTTCATAATGTACATACAATATGCACAACTACCACAGGATGTGGTACCAGTACCAACATTTTTATCTATTTAACATTTTCTAAGATATGTTTAAAGTTCCTACCAGTTTTGCTTACAAAAAGGGGTTCAGGCCCAACCAACTTGGAAACTTCATTATTAACCTTAAAAATACTCCACTTCTTCTTTATAACTTCCCTAATCTCTTGAGAATAAACATCTTGTTCCAATACTATGGCTTTTTTTTGTATTTGTTGTTTTCCTTATTCCTATTTTGATTAGTAAATTCCATCCCTAACGGGGGTGGATACTTGGTACCCCAACTTTTCCTTACTTCAAAAATACTATCTGCCATCTTCTGGGGGTATTTCCTTACTATAAACATTTTCGTCAGTATGTCAAACTCCTGATCCAGTTCTTTAATGTCAGAGGTCATTTTTGCCACCAGTATGGCCTGATTCTTTACCACTCCTTTCTTCTGATGGGATGAATGGTTGCTACTATAGTGCAGATATACATTACAAAAGGTTTCTATCCTATAGAGGTTGGAAATGAATTTGTTGTACCGTTGGGAAATCCTAACATCCAAGTGACTAATACTCTAGAAAGTCCCAAGAATGTGTAAACCTAAAGTAACTACTACCATTCAAATGTTTCATAAACTCACTAATTTGCTCTACTGTGCCATCCCACTGAATAAAAATATCATCCAAAAACCTCACATAAAGATGTAGGTGCTTGGCAAGGGAACTCTTCAGAATAAATTCATCCTCCCATCCCAGCACGACAGTGTTGGCATAGGTGGGGGCACAAGCTGCTCCCATCGCAACTCCTCTGATTTGCTGGTAAAATTCACCTTCAAAATGGACAAAATTATTGTCCAAAATTAGTTCCATCAGCTCGACTAAGAGCCTAATCCTGTCTTCTGAAAGGAAAGAAAATTGTTGCATGGAATTATAAAAAAGTACCATCCCCTCAATTTTAGGAATACTAGTAAAGAGGCCCACTACATCAGTAGTGAGGAAAATAAGCCCTTCCTTCCATAAATCCTGTTTTTAATTTTCCTAAAAATTCCCAAGAGTCTTTCAGGAGATGGGAGGTCTTGGCAACTACTTCTTTGCACCATTTATCCACAAGAATGTCCAGGGGATGAGTCTTACTCCCCCTACTAGTCACAGTAGGCCTAAAAGGGGGTTTGTCAACATTCTTGTGAAACTTTGGTATACCGAAAATATTCTGTATCACTGGCTTTTTCTGTTGTAAAAATTTGTAAGTGTCCACATCTATCCTATTTTCTAAAAAGTATTCTTTTTAGTAAAAATCCAACCTTTGATAGGCTTATCATAATCTCATTTTTCGAAACAGGGGAATAGGTATCAGTATTGTAAAAGAGGGAGGTCATTTCATTCTTATAATCTTCTGTTTTTAAAAATAACAGTCCCCCCTCCCTTCTTTCTTCTTCTTTAAGCTGCTCCCGTTAGAGGTCGCCACAGCAGATCAACTGTTTCCATTTCTTCCTGTCCTCTGCATCTTGCTCTGTCACACCAACCACCTGCATGTCCTTTCTCACCACATCCATAAACCTTATCTTAGGCCTTCCTCTTTTCCTGTTACCTGGCAGCTTCATCCTTAGCATCTTTTCCCCAATATACTCTGCATCCCTCCTCAGCACATGTCCAAACCAACGTAATCTTGCCTCTCTGACTTTGTCTCCAAACCTTCCAATGTGGGCTGACCCTCTAATATACTTATTCCTATTCCTGTCCATTCTCGTCACCCCAGTGCAAATCTTAACATCTTCAACTCTGCCACGTCAAGCTCTGACTCCTGCCTTTTTGTCAATGCCACTGTCTCCAACCCATGTAACATAGCTGGTCTCACTACCCTCTTGTAGACCTTCCATTTCACTCTTACTGGTACTCGTCTGTCACAAATTACTCCTGAAACTCTTCTCCACCAACTCCATCCTGCCTGTACTCTCTTCTTCACGTCTCTTCCCCCTCCCTTCATTACACTGTCTAATTTGAGTCAAAACTTCTTTCTCCTTTTTTGTTAAATTACACCACTCTTTCTTTTTCTCGGCATAGAGTTGATATAAATCATTAGTAACCACTTTCTCAAAAACTTGTACTAAGGGGTGTAGGGGGGGGTTAAAACACTATTTCTCTTAAGTGTACTTTGTTACTTGTCTCACTGTTCACATCCTTGTCTTTAAAATATAAACTAAAGTTAATCTTCCTCAAAAATGACTTTAGTTCAATAAGTGAGTCGGCTATATTAACTGGCCCAGTGGGCACAAACTTCTTGTATCCCTTTAACAACAACTCAGATGGTCTTTTGTTAACTCCACACCCGCATAGTTATAAAGTCCTGATAAATACCAATGAGCCCTTTATTGAGAAACCCAATTATTTCATCATTGTGCCCTTTGTTGTGGTGGTCCCATCACTGCTTGTTGTGTGACTGCTGCCCCAAATCCACCATCACCTGCATTTTTTTTGTTAATCGTTCTGACCTTCTCATCTCCTGAAAATCCTGTGCTTCTTCTAAAAAGGAATCAAGTCCCTCTATAGTGTTCCTAATTTCTTGTCTGTTAGGGTCAGGTTCAGTTTCCTACGATTGTGGCCCGTGCTGCCCCACACCACCCCTCAGGGTGCCTTCCTTTAATGGGTTTGCTACCAAGAATCTTGCATGCCCTACTGTCTTGATATTGTTTTAAGTCTCTGACTAATTTTTTCATCTTTTTTTTTAAAAATGTTGCTACTTTTTTTGTCTACTCTTAACAGGGCTTGATTATACAAATACTCATACTCTTCAAATAATAAATCATTTGTAATAGCTTGGCTCAGTGTGTCTACTTCATTACCCAGGGCTTCCAGAACATATTCATTATAGTGAATCATTTTTAACATCAATTCAAACCCCACAGTTATCAAAAAAACTAATAAAATCCTGAACTGTTTCCCGAGTGTAGTTCAGTCCAAACGGAAACTTCTACATCCGAAGTCCCTGAGGAGCAATTTTATGTTTGACATTCACGCAAATATTCATTTTCAATTTGTGAACTTTTAAATTTTAACAACTTTTTTTCAAAGTTAAATACCATTTCTTTTAAAGTAGGAAAGTAGCGTGGTGCAGAAAATACATTGGTAGCATTCCCCTGCCTCCCTGGACTCCCTGTGCCATGCCCACTGGTTTAGAAACTTGAGTGTCATTGTAATATCAGTGAATTACAGATATGTTACTCATGTCCCAGAGTTATTAGAACCGGTTTCGGCTTTCTTCCTGACCACTGCATTGAAGCAGATTTGTCTTAGCTATGGTGGTGTTTACAAACAAGCTTAATATGACATTGGGTTACAGTATATATTTTGTGTCATTCTGCTCCTCTCCTTGCTTCTACCTTAGGTCTGCCGTGCCATGTCACCAACATGCACCCCCAACATAGGAGAGGTGGCCATTGGATGCTTAGTCTCACACTTCTGGATGATCAGTCATGTGAGCTTAATAGCCCAGCCATAGTCATCAACTGGGAGCAAAGCTTGCATATAGTCCACATTTTCATGATGCTATAATGTGGAGTCTTGCCTTATGTCACCGTTTCACCATCACTGAGTGTAGTCAAGTCATTGTGTCCTAACCACTTTTTCTCCATTTGTGTTTGAGAGTCATTCCATGACCATAACCCCACTACAAGAGAGGCCACTTTGGGGAGATGCATTTTATATTTAATTGTAGTTGCAGTTCTGCAAAAAGCTCTCTTTCACTATCCCCCCAAAAAACATGAGGTCAGATATATTCTTATTTCCTGTCATTAAAGCCTTTCAGTACTCTGGATGAACTGCCCATTAAGGCCTTGTCATTATAAACTTGTACTAATGTTTAGTAATCAGTGTCTCCTTGCTTAAAGAACAGTGTTACCTGGCTGAGGTTATAGAATCGAAACAACTGTTTTGAGCAGACTGCAAAAAAATAAAGTACTTGTGATGAATTTAAGTAATTAGAAGTGCAAGCTGAAATTTGGTTATAGAATTTCTTCCTGTAGCAGGCTGAATAGTGGTACCTCACCATAGAAAGTACAGTTTAGAGGCACTGAACAAAAGCAAAACAACATTTTGTTTTGAACATACAAACTACTCTGTATGGAAAGATCCATACTAGAAGTTTTATACAAACATTTAGTAAATGAAAGAAAGGAAACTTGCAGAGGTGCTGTAGGGTGCTAGGGCTTCAGAAAGCGTAGGTCTGAAGTTTTGATTTTTGTAACCTTTTTTGTTGTTTTAGTATGCCTAGATGTAATACTGTCATACCTAAAAAGCCATATGGTGCAGACTGTCACTTGATAAAAACTTTACAAGTAAGTCTAGCGTTAATTCATAAAAACAAAAAACAAGTCATTTATTTCTAAAGATGTTTTCCTATGCTTTAAATGTACTGCTTAAAATCAGAACTAATGCTGTACCTGGGAAGCAGAAGCCAGCTATTTTCATAAGTATTCTTAAACATTGTTTTTCTGATCAGTTTGTTCTTCTGTAAGGGGATTGTTGTAACAGAAAACTGTTGACAGAAATAAGTTGTTGTTGTTGTTTGTCTTTTGGCTTTCCCCGGTAAGGGGTCGCCACAGCGGAACTCCGGTCCGCTAATGGTGGGCAGTAGATTTTTTTACAAAACACCGAGGTGCCAGCTGGATGCTCAGCCTTCAACAAAGGAACGCCCATTTACGCACGCATGTCTTTCGAATGCTACCCAACCGCGGGGAGGGCATGCAGACTCCACACAGAAGGCACTCCCAAGCCCAGCCGAGAATCGAATGGGAGAACCACTTGCTGTGAGGTAACAATGCTACCGCTGTACCAGAAGTAAGTAAATGTTTTAAAACCAAAAAGGGAGTTTATTAAATTGGAATAGATGAATATTATCTGCACTTAACAGCTTTTAGACTACACCTACCTTTTTTTACACGCATAAACTGTTTTCTCCTTAAGTCCTTGTGAGATCAAGTCCTTGAGATCTGTTGCCTGGGGGTGTTTTGCTTAGCCTGCAATTGGTCAGACATCGTATAGTATTTCTTTCCTACTTCTTTGGGTATTAGTTTATGAAGAGGGATGACACTGAAACAGAGAGAGAGCAGAATGGAAGAATGCACATTGTGTCAGTGTAATCAACTTGCAGTTAGCATATATATGTGAGAAAGTGGGTGTTACAAGATAAAATCACCTTTTTGGTGTTTTTTTAGGCATAATTCTGGAGAATAAAACTAGAGACTGTAGGAAGTGTGGTTATCTCTGCTAAGCTACAGAAATGCAACCACAGTCGTAAAAATCAGTGTCTATATTATAACATCGACGGCTGAAAACATCGAACAACATATGTTCGATGTCTTCAAACGTCGACCTTATAAAAAGACAAAATAAAAAAAATAAAAAAGTACCGTAACAGGTTTTAACAGGGGGCAAGCCACCCTGCAACCCCCCACACCCCCCGCTACTTAAATAAGCCAACTCCGAGACCACACTACATTGCAGGAAATGGAAATCTCCCCTTACGGAAACTCCCCTCCCCTTGTCGGCTTTCGAGAATATAATATAGACCCAAAAATCTCACCAGCATTTACCTGCTAGGTAAGTTGGAAGTGTTTTCATGCAGCTACTGCTCCATTGCCAGATTCCAGGTGTTTTCTGAGGTCAGTATGCAACGTAAGCACAGATTTGCGCCTATTTTAGGGATAATATGAAAAAAGTGATAGTTCTATTACAAGTAGCAAACTCTATTTTACTAATTCTTTTGTGCTAGATTTTAGCATTGATAATTTTGTAGCTGGAAAAATTATTAAAAATAGCTGGAAGGTTCTAAAGAGTAATTTAGAGTTTGTAAATATGTTTGGTGAGACACATTATTTGCATATAGGAGGTGTTGGAATGCAGTTACTGTTTTATGGTGCTACAGGTAATTTGATGGTTTAACTTTCTGTGCAAGTTGAAGGGACAAGATATATATCTGGTTTCTGTAATTACAGAGGGCTCTTTGATAGTGGTGCTTTTGTTAAAGTTAAGGGTTATAAATGAGAAATTTACCCTGGGACAGATGTTTCTATATTTCGACAGAAGAGGATTATTTGGCCATATGCCAGTCATGCCAAGCATTTTATGTTGGCAAAACCATTAAGATGGCTTAATCTTATTACTGAACATTTAAATAATATTAAAAAATGTAAATCAGAGACTGCATTGTTTCAACAGTATTTAGAATGTCTTGATTTTAGAAAGTTTTCTTTTACTGTGATTGACTGTGTAACTATCTCATGGGTGAGGGGTGGGGTGATACAAATAATTACTGGAAGGCTAATTAGCAGATGAGATTAAATATAACAAGACCACCAGGTATAAATATTTTTTAACTGTTTAAGTTAATAGCATTGTCTTTCAAAATGAGTTAATGCATACTTTAGTTTGTGTTATGACTGGTTGGTTTAAATAGATTAAATTATTTCATGTTATTTAAATTAGTGTGTTATTTAAATTAGTGTGTGCGCAAGTGTAATTTATTTCATTTCTACTTAAAGTAAATGCAATTGGCAATAGTACTAAACCAATAAATTCTTTGTGGTTTCTGTAAAACTGATTTTGGATATGTGCTTCTAAGTTTTTGTTTCCAAACATTGAGGTTATTAGGCATTTTGGTTAGATTGCAGTTCTGAATGTGTCTCAAGATTCCTGTGTGTCTTCACTATGGCGTCACAGAGAATTAAGCTGTTAAAAATATGCTTCCTGGGGTGCTGGGTTTGATTCCCTCAACTGTAATTTGACTATTTTGGAACCTTGAGCAAGTCACTTAACCAAACAGTGCTTTGGGCATTTGATAATTTGGGTTAGACTTTTTAATGATTTCCTGGAATGCATGCCTAGTAACTGCCTCTGATTCTGTTTTCACAGTGCAGTGAAGTGTTGAGTGTGATGCATTTTAAAGGTTTTTCTCTCTCTTTTATGAAGCAGCACCATGGGCAGTTATCCACACCTGCTCTGCAGATGGATCAGGTTTTCTAAGCTAGATTTGTTTTTACTGCAGTGGTCATCCAAAGACTTCTAGCTGGAGTCACCTCCCAATTTCTGAGTTCATAGCTTGTTATTCCCAAACAGCCAGAAGAAGACAGGGACTCTGTAATGTAGTACAGTTGTGTCAAGTACTTGCCATAAAACAGAAAATTGAAATGTCCCTGTCTTCACAATGGGTTCCTTTCCACCTTACCCCATATTATTGTTCTATGCTTAATTTTGTATATGCTGTTTAGTCTTAGTACTATAATGGAAGGTGAAAGTGTGAGCCTCGTCCGTGTCCATGGAGGACAGCTCGTCAGTGTCCTGTTTATATAATTATGCTAATTAAGAGGCCCCATCATTGATGGGGCATAGTAATCAATGTGTTTCACCCTCCTAGCTTGTATGTGCATACTGTGCTTCAGGATCCTGCTAACATCAGCAAGATGGCACATATTTAAAGTAACTGAGAAGATATGTTAAGAGTACAGCAGGACATTAAAAATACAGATGTATAGACATTGCAAAACAAGTATAAAGGTGCTGAGAAGTGTAGCAGTTCCGCACAGCACCAGCAAAACAGCAAGACTGAGAGACAAAGCAGTCAGTGCTGACAAACAAACAAAAACTTGTTGAAGAAGTCTAGAGTGAACACCGAACCTACTGACTACTAGAATAGGAGAGTGGCAGTAGTACTAAGGTGACTGCTAGGTTGCCCCTTGAACTGTGTGAGAACCTTACCATACTCCAGCTTCATGGCATGGAAGCAAACTAGATGTAGATGGCTTCAGGTACCATTTTAATTGTCCTTGCACTGGGAAAAAAAATATTGAAGTTGAAGCAAAAAGCTGACTTACAGGTACATAAATTGATCGGTCACCATGACTCACAGAGAGAGAGAGAGGGAGGGAAGATCTGAAAAGAACAGCCCCATTCCACCAACCTTCCAGTGATGCAGTTGTGGAATTGGAAGTGGTAAGAGAGAGAGAGTAAAGCATGAAACAAAAACTTCTTTGAAACCTCCGTATCAGGTTATCCTGGCAGCCACAGCAGGTGAATCAGAGGAAGTCCTGCAAACCGTCGAGCATCTAAGGACCTTAAGAAGAGACAGGTGAGTTGGGATTGACATGCTGGTTTAGGTGTTTACCTAAAAGAAACAAAGGCCAAGGTATGATTCTCACCCTTGGGAAGCATGGCTAGACTTAAAAAGGCCCCTGAGATCATTAGCCTGGTAATCACCTGTGAAGCTATGAGTACGGTTAGAAGGAACCCATGAGTGATATTAAGGAAACTACATAAATAGTGTCACAAGTGATTGCTAAGAAGATGCCCATAAAACTTGGTATATTCATGGTCAAAACTATGGTTAAGAATACACCACTGATGTTAACAGAGAACCCTGAAGGTTCCTAATCAGACACATTTGTCCTGGACCTCGTTTGTCCACCGGTCCTGTATCTCCACCAATAGTAAAACCAGAGACTTAAATCTTCAACAGATAAAGGCCTCAAGTGTTCATCGTAGATGTGATAAAACAAAACACAGACTTGTTTGCAGCTGAACTTGTTAGAATGAAAAGTTAGGGTGGAAACAGCAGAATGTGGTGGAAACTTATTAGGTGCAACTGCCAGGGATGCTGTGATAAAAGATTTGTTGATGTAATCACTTATCAACATTCTCTTTGTTTTGTCACCCTACACGCATACCCTACAGGAAGAATTTGCCCTAGTAACACTCGGTGTACTAAAAATGGTCTTAAACATAAATGTAGTAGCATAACTTTTGAAAGACAACCCTGTCTGTCATCATACTTTCTAAACAATATGCCTGTACAAAATGAAAATGTAGTTATTGATCTAGGTACTTATGTTGATAGCTTCCACTGTTTTGACCATCATGTAACAAAGGTTATTAGGAATTTGTTTTATTTAGGCCAGCTAATTCCCAAAGGAATATCATCAAGGTGTAAAGAGGTAATTACTATCTTGTAATCAGTATTGATTAGGCCAGTTATTGACTACAGCATTCCCTTTGGGATATATCTCACTAAACGTACAATACAATTAGACCCCAAAGGTTCATAACCGGCAAGATCACTGACCTGAATTCTCCAGGCTACCAACCGAGAATGGAAGCTCTATCCCTTTTTTCAGTGTCGTAAACGTTTGAGGGAATATCTCTGTCACTGTTCTCATGCTGTTAGAGACCTGATTGCCCTGGACCTTGTGTTTCTCTGCAAGTCATGTATTTCCACCAATAGTAGAGCCAGGGAATCCAAATAGTCACCAGCAGATGTGTGTGTGTGTGTGTGTGTGTGTGTGTGTGTGTGTGTGTGTGTGTGTGTGTGTGTGTGTGTACATATATA
>NC_056751.1:396915068-397032568 GCF_019279795.1 Protopterus annectens
TCCATTCGATCTTGTGAAGGGGAACCGTGTGCATACAAGTATGTGTTTATAAATATGTGGTTCCTTATTAAAATGTTGGCACTTTTAATAATGAGTGCTGATACGTTCACAAAAAGATCAGATATTTAGGAGAATATTGAACATTGCTCTTATCTTTTAAACTTGTTTTTGTGCAGTCTTTCTGCATCCCCTTGGTGTGAGGGGAGTGTCCTGCACCTACCCTGAACTTGCATATCCTAACTCCAAGATCGCCATATCTCAGAAAAAAGGGACTATTCAGAGAAATGGCAGTCCCTCACAAAAAGGCTAGTCCAACTGAGTGATATCGAGGCTGTCAAGTACCCAGATTTCACTAAAGTGTTTAGTTTTTACTGCAAATCAGCATGCTCTTCCAGCTCTCTTATCTGCATAATGCCAGTCCTTAATGCCCGATAACTTACCTTAACTGCACGTGAAGAAAGTTTTTTTTTTTATTTTGGAACCACCACTAATCCAGTGCTCTTTTTTCCTGACTGATGTCTTTTTAGCAGTTGATCAGTAGCCATAGTAACTCCTGCTGCTTTTCAAGGCAACCTTTAGCACTTATGCTGCTGTAGGAAGATTAAATAAGAATTTTTCATTCAGCTCAAGGAGTAATCAAAGCCCCTGGTCACAGTTAGTCTGAGCAGCCAGCCTCCAGTGAAGATGTGAAGCATGTCGTACTGTATGTATAAAAGTCTATCCTACTCTGTGTCTTTACCAAAGAATCATTATTTTAAACCTGACCTTTCTCTTGGTTTGAATGTTTTATTTCTCTGTTTTAGCAGTTTGGGAAATTAGGTCCCTTTCCTACACAGAACTGCTTTATACCAGTTGTTTGTGAAGTTTGTTGCATTTTGTAAAGCTGTTTGAAGCATATTGTTACCCTCGAACTGTATTTCCTTTAACTTGGTCCAGATCTTTTCATATGCAAATGTGTCACACAGTCCACATGTTAAAATTTTGTCAGCTCACCTTTTTTAGATTCTGTCTCTGGGGAAACTATCTCTTTTATAACATTTGCACCGAATGTCCTTGAGATGTCCTGTCACTGAACTGTTATTATGCCATAGTAGAAGTGGAAGTCACCGACTATTATCTGTCTTACCATATTTTGTACTCTTCATTTTCTATTCTTCGATGCCTTTTCCTGTACCTTTCTTGAGATGTTATTTTTCATAATCCTGTAGGGAACACTTCTGCTTAAGGAGACTGTAATGGCATTTATTCTTGCCACCTTTCTTCGCTGATGCCCTGGTACCCCTGCCCTGGGCATTTATCTTCCTCTGAGAAGTTTTAACCCTTTGATAATATTATTACAGGAAATATAAACAGGTTATTCTGAACATGTGAATCATTCTGTAACTTCTGAAATTTGAATTTATTGGCAGTATTTTCTCTACAGATGTGATTTACAGTAGTCTGATCATGACTTGCTTTGAGGGTTCACTGTACTGTTCAGAATGTGGGGTACAGTGAAATATTTGCTGCTTTCTAGTAAGAGTACAAAGGTGATGATCTAATGTGCATTTCACTGGGCATACTGTTCTTTTTTTTCGTCTGATCACTTGACTGTCCAAAGCTAGTTGGTAGTTCTGTAGTCTTAAACTTCAGTTGTAACCAGTCATGATGATTGGTTCCTGTGTGGCAAGCAGTTTGCTTCTGCAGGAACTTTTCAGGGTTTGTAATGTAAATTTTGATTTCAACTATACATGCTAATATGAAATTATTTTATTGGGACTCAGGTGTAACTTTCAAGGTACCACTTTTTTCATAGTTTTTGTTGACTGGTTAGGTGACTGATCTTGATGTAGGAACTTGGTAACATAAGAGTAATACTAGTCAAGGGATCACAGGGGCAAAAAGATGCCATATACACCTTTTAGACAGACATTTTTGCCACCCTTGTCAAGCACTTTGAATACTGCTTACTCTCCAAACTGAAGAGGGCCTTGCATGATAACCCTGGCATAAAGGAGCCAATTGATCCAGTTATCAAAACTAGCCTTAAAGGTAGCCAAAGTACTACTTTGTTTGACATGTAATAGCAGTATGTCCTTCTGTTTAGTGTCACAGTATTCTTTACATATGGGTTGTATTCCGCTCAACAACCCGATGTCCGGTCTGTATACAAAAGGTTAGAGTCACTGCTTCTATGTGGGACATTGTACGAAAGCACAGATAACATCGGCCATAAAAAGAATGTCTGTACGTACAATCCTCGAAACTTTTTTACCTCCATTCAGAAAGGTTAACTCGTACGTTTGGTCTGCCATTGGATATTGCTGGTTTTGCCTTACAGCTTCAAATAAGTACCCCATAGGGGATTTAATTGTTGCTACTGCCTTTTATTGTTGTTAATGTCATCCAGGAAGGCAAGTGTAGGTGTGGGTGGCAAAATCCACATAGGGATAGTCACGAGCTTTGTTTGTTCTGTTTAAGGCCTACTCACAACGATCGTTCTTGTTCTGTCAGGCCTTTGTACCCAAGACATTGCATAGTCATCTGTTGGCTTTAAATCTCTATTTAGAAAACCAGAGACTCAAACGTCTGGCTAGGTATGGGATGAAGGGTTCTGAGAGTTCTTCTGAGACATCTGTGAAGCGGAAGGTCAGCAAAGCTAGGGCCGAATCCTCTTCAGCTGCACCTACTCCCTCCAACATACCCCTTGAGGTTGGTAAAAATCTGGTAGTGCATTCAGAGGCAGGGTCTGCTTCTTCGGCAGTTATCACAATGGAAGCTGTTCAGGAGTGGGGATCCTAGCATGTCCAAGGCTATGCAGGCATTCAGTTTGAATGACTTGGAGGAACCATAGCTTGTTATTTTGGAAGACTCAGGATCTGTTCCTGCCCCTCAGTCTAAGGAAGTGTTGGAAGTAAGGCCTATGTCTGCCCATTCTCCTCAACAAGAGAAGTATGTTAAGAAGAAGTAGAAGACTAGGCATTCCCACCGTTCCTTCCATACCCCCGTTGGTTGGATTGAGATGCTTTCTCACAGGGTCTCATTAAGGCTCTGATGGCCTTGACGTCTCCATCTTTGCCTTCCTCTATTTCCGGGCCTGCCTTTTCCTCTGTCTCCTGTGTTGCCATCGGGGTCTCAGAGGTCATTTTCTGTGCAGCATGTGGGATATCTGGTTCATGACTCTGATTCTGAGGGGTCTTTCTCAGATAAAGACTCTTTGGCATACTCCACCCAGATTCCTTCCCATCTGGAATATGCTTTTCCAAAGGAAGAGTCTAGTGGGGGGGGGGGGCGGTTCTCCCATAGAAGAGCTTTCCTTTGGGGAAACTATTAATAAAATGAGGGAATTCTTTAAGTGGGATTCTTAAATTTCAGAGGAGCAAAAAAGATATTATGATCTTCTCCAGTTGGAGGCCCCCTACTCCTTCAGCAGTCCCTCCAGTCCTCCCAGCTATCTTAGATAGATTTGCATCTGCATCTAAAACTCCAGACTCCCAAGCTCCTGCCCCCTAAAAGGCCTGACCATTTCTATGAAGTCCCTGAGAACTGAGAGTTCCTTTTTAAATGCCCTTCAGCTGACTCAGCTGTGGTCTCCATTACTTCTGACAAATGTTCTCGCTTATCTCCTTCTAGAGAGTTACTTCCTTGTGACAAGGAAATTAAAATTTTGCAAAGGTTGGGGAAGAGGGTCCTATATTTCTTCTACCTTGGCTATCAGAGCCATTAACTGCAGATACATATGTCTCTGAACGCTCTGGCTTTGCTTTCTCAGGCTTCCCAGGCTCTCTCCCAATTACCTGATTTAGAGGCTAAGTCACTGTCTATTTGTCTTTTCTCTGCTTCCTCTCAGGTAGATAGATATTCAATCAAATGTAGTTATGATGCAGTAGGAGTTTCTTCCAGGGCAGCAGCTTCTGCTTCTGTTCTCAGGAGGCATTCTTGGTTACGGCTCCAGTCACTCCCTGATGACATGAAGGCCAAATTGCTTGATGCTCCTTTGAACAGTTCTGCCCCCTTTGGCAAAGCAGCTGCAGAACTGTCTACATCTCTTAAGGAAAAAGTTAGAGCTTCAGGATTTTAAATATTTGCTTGTTTCACCAGTCCCTAAATTCCATAGGAATTTCCTGACAAGACTCCTTTTGTCAGGAAGCTTACTCGCTCCTCCTCTTCTACTCCTTCTGGAACTAGGCCACGTAAGTCTTCAAGGAGACCCCAACAGTATAAGGCTGTTGTTTCTGCTCCTTCTCCTCAACAGCCCTTTCAGCCCAGGCAGAGTTCTCTGTGACATTCAGCTCCCTCTTCCAAGTCGTACTTCTTTATCTCTTCACCTTTCTCTTTCCCTCTCAGCTTGGATGGAAATCACTCAGGATTCCTGGGTGATTTCAGTTATCAAAAAAGATACTTTATGACTTGGAAGACTTCTCCTCCCTTTCAGGGGATACCTCAGCCTCCCTCCCCTCCCTTTCAGGGGATACTTCAGCCTCCCTCCAGCTGCATCTGTTTCCTCTGTTGCTTGCTCAACTTTCCAACCAAGGCACCATTCAGGCTGTTCCTCCAGACCAGCAAAGAAAGGGGTTTTACTCCAGAATGTTTCTTGCCACAAGAAATGATGGGCCTTGGAGGCCTGTCCTAGATCTTTCCCTGTTAAGTATTTTCCTGGTAAAGCCTTCTTTCAGAATGCTAGCTTGCAATCTTTTCTTCCCCTGGTTTCTCCTCAAGCTTGCTTAGCTTCTCTGGATCTTAAGGATGCCTATCTGCATATCACTATTCACCCACGTGTCAGGAAGTTCTTGCATTTCTCGGTGGGTTCTTTGCACTTTCACTTTCCACTGTACCAAGGGTATTCACGAAGTGCCTAGCCCCAGCCCAGCCATTGCATATTTAAGGCTGAAAGGGCTTCAAGTTTACCCCTACTTGGACGATCTGCTTTTTCTGGCCAGCAGTCCAGACCTGTTACTTCAACACCTGGACCTAGCTGTTCCTTTTCTGCAGGGCCTAGGGTTTTCAATACATTTCAAAAATCAAGTCGAACCCCAAGTCAGGATCTTGTATTCCTAAGGTGCAAGTTCTGGACAAACTTGATGATGTTTTTTTCTCCCTTCAGAAAAAGCATTTTTTCTCATAGCATACATGGAATCTCTTCTGCCCCTTCCTTTCATCAAAACCAGGGAGTTTGTGAGACTGCTGGGGTTCATGACCTCCACAATTCCCATGCTGCCTTTTGCAGATTTGCCCATGAGAAAGTTCCAGTGGTTTATAAAGACAGTTTGGTCCCAACATTCTCATCCTGTAGATGTCTTGATTTCTCTTCTTCCCTGCTTGAAGACAGAACTACATTGGTGGATGCAGCAGCTCAGTCAGAACCATGGCCTACCACTTCAGGTACCTCAGCAGCTTTTCACAAACACCTCAGGTTTAGGTTGAGGAGCAACCTTTGCTTCAAGGAAGGTACAGGGTCTTTGGTCACCCTCTCAAAATATAGAGCACATCAGCATCAGAGAGACGAGGGCTCTGATTCTAACCATGCAGACCTTTCATCCTCTATTCTTGCCAGGACCCCTAAGGATTCTCACAGACAATACCACTGTCCTTTGGTACATAAACAAGCAGGGGGGCACAAAATCTTATCTTCTTTCCTAGCCATCAAAGCATGGGATTTGGCTATTCAGTACAAAGTGACACTGCATGCTGTGTACCCCCACTCTATTCGCAACTTGGTGGCAGATGGATTAAACAGATCCATAACACAGTCCCACTAGTGGATGTTTCACAGGGATGTGTTCCTGGATCTAGTAAATCAGTGAGGTACTCCAGAGAAGGACCTCTTTGCCTCCCCTCTGAACAGGCAACTTCCTCTTCTTTGTGCTAGGGTCCCTCACCCTCAAGCTTGGAAGGTAGATGCTCTGTCCTTCTCATGGAAAGGGGAATGCTGTATCCTTCTCATGGAAGGGGCTGTTTCTTTATGCATTCTCCCCTTCCCTTTAATTCAAAAAGTCCTGTTGAAAATTCTACAGGAAAAAAACAAAATCTTGCTAGTGACCCCCTCTTGGCCAAAACAGCACTGGTTCCCTCTTCTTCTGCAATTAGCCAAGGTTCATCACTACAAGTTATCTCACCGAATTGACCTACTCACTCAGGACAGGTGATCCTTGATTCACCCTCTTCTGTCAACTCTGCAAATGACCTTGTGGGTGATCAACTTTTGATCCCTTTCAAGCACCTCTTTTTTAAGGACGTGCTTTGGCTTTTGTAGGAGGCCAAGAAACCCAATACTAGAAAATCTTACATTTCCAAGTGAAGAAGATTTTCTGTCTGATGCCAAAGAAGAAAAGAGGATCCTCTCTTTGCAGATATTCCTTTAGTACTTCCTTATCTGTGTGAGTTGCTTAGCAGTGGTCTTCCTCAGTCAAAGTCCACTATTCTGCCTTGTCTGCTTGCTTGCCATTAACTCTCCCTTACCTTCCAGGCTGGAGGCTAAGCTTTTTCTTAAAGGCATCCTACACACGAAACTTCACAAGAAACCAGTTCCTCCTCCTTGGGATCTTAACTGTGTGTGAGCCAGCATCCTCCACTTCTCTAAAGTTTTCTGCATGGAAAACAGTGCAATTAGTAGCCTTAATCTCTGCTAGGAGGGTCTCTGAAAATCAGGCATTGATGGGTTCAGCTCCTTTTTTAATTTTCCATAAGGATAGAGCATCTTTGAGAACTAATCCATCCTTCATGCTTAAAGTGGTGAATGAGCCGTCTCAGTCCATCTAGTTGACTACTTTTTTCCCTTCACTTCATTCCCCTAGTGAGAGGATTCTGCATTCTTTAGGTGTACATAGACAACTCAGATTTTACCTTGACAAAACTAGTCTATTAGGAACTCTGATCAACGTTTTGTGTCTTTTCATCCCAGGGCTCTGGGTTTGCCTGTTTCTAAACAAACTATCTCTACATGAATCTCTAAGGCTATTGTGTTTTGTAATGATTTACATGGGAAATCCTCATCTTCCATTAAGGCCTATTCCACCAGATCAGTTACTTCCTCAGGGACTTTCTTCAAAGGCTTAGATGCACACTCCATTTTGGAAGCTGCCACCTGGTCATCTGTTCGTACTTTTACAAAGCATTGCAAGTTGGATACTATCTCCAGATCCAGGGCAGGATTTGCCAGGGTAGTTCTGCATGGATTTGTGGAAAATGCTTCTTAGTCTCCTTCTGCTCCATCGTTCTCCATGGGTTCCCTTTGAGCTTTTGCATTCTCTCATATGTAAAGAATACTGCAACACTGAATATAAGGACATGGAATAGTTGTGTAAAATCTTGCCATAACCATATATGTCCTTCTCTTCTATGTTGCAGTATTCTATCTCACCCGCCTTCCCCCTACAACTTGTTCTTTCCTAGGATGACTACCCTTTAGATTTCCTTTCTTCATGGGGCTAACTTATTGTGAGGATTGTACATGCAGATGTCGCTTTTATGGCAGTTATCTGTGCTTTTGCGCAGTGTCCCGCATATGGGTAGTGGCTTTAAGCTTTTGTATACAGGACGGGTGTCGGGTCGTTGGGCGGAATACAACCCTTATGCAAAGAATATTGCAGCATAAAAGAGAAGGCATCTATGGTTATGGTAAGATTTTACACAACTATTACTTATTTCATAGGCTGGGGATACAGTTCGTTAGGAACACATCTTTCCCAATGAGTCTTGTTTATGTTTTAATGTAAATTTAGGTCTCTAGTGCAGGTGTTTGTAAAAGCAGTGGTTTTGCAAAGATGTAGGAGGTCAAGTGGGTCTTTCATGGCTCAAGTTACCTAGCTAGAGGAGACCTTGATGCAGCTGTCAGGCTGTTAAAAGAGTTGTACTACTCTTTCAGCACAGTTGAATTTAAGACCTTTAATTTTCCTGGTCGAGCGTCTTTGAGACCTTTGCAATTTAGTTATATGTTTGGATTTGTACATACCAAAGGGAGCATTGCATTCAGTGATTGGTCTGATAAGGGAAAAATACAGGAGTAGGATGAAGACTTTGGATCTTGAAGATATTCCCTTGATGATTAACTGGGCCAGTAGAAGGATTCCTTTACTATATTGGAAACGTGAAAATTAAACGAGAGAGAGATAGTTAGCTACATAAGTACCCAGGTCTCTTATGACCATCTTTGTCTGAAGTGGGGCAGCACTTATAACATATGGAGTGGGAGCATTTTATTTCCAAACGCTGCTACACTGCACATTGTTGCATTTAACTCACATGGTTTCAGTACAGCAGAAATATGCATGTTCCAATTCTTGCTGGAGCTGTTTAGTAATAGTGGTTGAGAGGATAACAGTGCCCATCTGGTGGAGCCAAAGTACTAGGAGCAAATAACTAGAGAGGTAATGGTAATAGAATGGGAAGATGCCAAGAATTTATTTGGAATGCAGGTTAGAGATTGTCTTCCCTATCAAGGATTGATATCCGAGTATAGGCAATGAGAAAGAAATGAGGGGATCCTAAATGAAAGACCAGCACTGGTAGAGTTTTTAGTAGAATTTAAAACAGAAGCTACCGTTAAATAGGGAATAATTAGTAGCGCATATAAGTATTGCATGATTGGAAAAAGAGATTGTATAAGCAATTGATAAAGAAACAATGGGGGGGATATCTGTATGTCTCCCAAATATGCAACAAAGTCTGGAAGATCTAGGATCTTTGCTTGGAAATGTTTGCATAGATATTTTTATACCCCAAATAGACTCCAGAGATTTTTTCCTCTATAATTAACCCAGGGTTAAAACATTGTAGCATAATTGCTAGTACGGGAGTGACTGACACTGTTTTTTCAGCAAAGATGGGAGGTGGGAATACATTTTTAGAACAGACACAAATCACAATTTTGTGAAATCATGTTAGCAGCAAGTTGAAAATACCAAATTACTTGTTAGGGTCTTATCACTCCAGTACAGTTATGATTAGTTTTCCCTCAGAAAACCTCTTTTCCATGTGTAAATATATCAAAAAGTCCACAGATTACCATGGTACAGATTTTCACACTAGTTTTTTGTGTGTAATAAATAAGTTCCATAGTTGATTAGAAAATTATCAACAAAGTAGACTTTTTCATATTCACTTTAACAAGACTTCCTCAGAGTATACCCCAGTGCCTCCGATATCCATTAAAGAGTAACCTTCTAAATCGTGTTTAATTTACAAGCAATGAACTTATTTTGCATTTACATAATGCTTGCCAAATCATCTGTTGAAATCCCTGCTTAATTTCAGTAGCATTCTATACTACAGCATTTTGCCAAAAGGCTGAAGGTAACTGAAAAAAGTAAAATAATCCACAAGGAATAAAAATCCAACATTTTATTGAGTGAACGCTTTCGCAATGATCAACATTGCTTCATCAGACGGTTAGAAATCAAGTAAGCTTTACTTAAATACCCATTTCAAAATCCACTGACCACCAGTCATATACATGAACCTCTGTCAACCCTCCCTCTCTACTCAAATGGCCCCTCAACAGACATCTCCAACTACCGCCCCATTGCCATCCTCTTGCCTCTCTCCAAGATACTCGAAAAATGTATCAACTCACAGATCTCCAATTATCTCGTAGACAGTAATATCCTCTCCTACACACAGCGTGGTTTCAGACCACACCATAGCACCACAACTGCTCTGCTCTCCTTCACTAACACCATTCTCCAACATAAAAACAATGGTCTTTTCTCCTCTGCTGCATTTCTTGACCTATCAAAGGCTTTTGATATTGTATCACATGATCTTCTACTCTCTGCACACTTCAACCTCTCCTTTTCCATACCTGCAATCAATTGGTTCCACAGCTATCTACACGGCCGCCAGCAGTCAGTTGTCTGGAACAGCTATCTATCCCCTTGCCTCCCTGTTACTCTCGGGGTTCCCCAAGGCTCCATCCTTGGCCCCTTGCTTTTCTCCATTTTTACCAGTGACCTGCACACCGCCACCAAACATGCCTCCCTCATACAGTATGCAGATGACTCCACTCTCGTCTGCTCAGCTCCAACTCTAACAGAACTAAAACAGATCACTCTAGCATCTTTCTCTTTTGTTGAAAGTTGACTATTAAATGCGCATTTCCTCCTCAACCCAAATAAGACCAAACTCATCTTTCAACCCTCAAAGTCTACCCCGAACATCCCTCATTTTAACATACTTGCCAAAGGCAACATTTCCATCTCACCAACAGTCCACACTAAACTACTCGGTGTACAGATTGACAACAAACTCAAATTTGACTCTCACATATCACTCACAATAAAAAAGTCCACAAAAAAGTGGGTGCCTTGTATAGAAACCAACAATACCTAACCAAACCAGCCAGAATCTCTACCACAACTTCCCAACTAATCTCAACCCTACTGTATGAATCACCCATACTTACAAATCTTCGACAGTCAGACCTAAAGAAACTCGAAGCCTGCTACAATAAAATTGCAAAATTTGCATCAGGGGACTCCCACCGCAGTCACCAATGTATCTCCCTTAGAAACCTAGACTGGCTTGAGCTCCCTCAACTCCTACATCTAACCCAACTTACCTTTGCACATAAACTTGTAAACCACCCTCTTAAAATTCCCTCACTTCATACACTTCTCCAACCCTACCAATCCTCCAGACCCCTTCGCTCCTGCAACAAAAATTTACTCCAAGTCACCAAACCCAACAACTCTGCAGGGGAAGCGCTATTTTCCTACTCCATATCCAAAATCTGGAACTCACTTCCCACTGCCATAACTACCCTCCCTTCCAGCAGTCTCTTCAAAAATGCTCTTAAAGCACACCTAAAATCTCACTGGCTCTGTCCTTGTCCATACCCCAACTATCCCCCCCTTTCTCTTGTACCACTAATTAGCTGCCAGCTCTACTATTAGCTGTCAACAGGTTATCAGTATTTCATTACTATTTCATATCATTTAACTAGTAGATTATTGCAGTATGATGGTTACTCTTTTCTCTGTGTGAGAAATTAATACTACTAGGCAAATGTCTTGCACCTTATATTGTTATTATACTCTGACATATGTCATTACCTGTCAGACTGTGTCTTTGCTATAAATATGCTGTTTTTTTTCCCTCTGAAATGCTAGATTATACTGTTATATTATGTGAAATTTTGCTTGTCTGAATATGTGGAACCTTCCTTGTGATATTATACTCTGACATATAGGTCATTTCTCCTGTTGAACTGCGTCTTTACTATAATTAAACTGTTTCTTTTTTCATTTGATATGCTAGATTGTACTCTTATATTATATAAATCTCATATGTCTGAATATGTGGAGCTTTTCTCCCCGGGCCTCCGCTGAAAATGGGCATATACCCAGTCGGACTTTCCCGGTCAACAAATGTACAATAAATAAATAAAATAAAATAAATACATAATCTAAGGTCTTAAAGAACACTTATATAGCACAGTTCAATATATGTAACAATACATAATGACTAACATGTGTACACTAAATTCAATATACTAAAGAATGCATGTGTAAAAACTAAAAAACACAGAAAAAAATAAAGAAAAAATATACATGTTCCAATGATACATTAAATCTAGTATTCTATTTTAATTTCCTGGATTTTAACACTGGTTTAAGGGGGACTGAGTAATTAAAACCCAGCCCTCTATGTGCCCCCAACCTTACGATCCACTGTAGCTCCACACACACTGTCTGATTAACATGGTCCCCCAGCCTACTATTCATAGCTTGTACATGTAACACTTAAACAAAAACACATGCTCTTCATTGGTCAACATAGTGTGTTTAGCTAGGGCACTGTAGTCCAACGCCCTTCTGGTACAGTAAACATGATCCCTACCCCGTTCTGTAAGACGATGGTTCATCTTCCCTACATAAAAGTGAAAACATACCCTGCAATGTGCCACATAGACCACATTGGGGGTATTACAGTCTGCTCCTACTCTAAGTTCCCAAAGATGCCCTGTCCCTGGATGGTTAAAGAGCCTTGACTCATCTCTGTACATACAATAAGCGCAATTTCCACATTTATGTGTCCCACACTGAGCGTCTTCTGTTACATTCCTCAGTCTGGGGTAAAATAACTGCTGTTTTAAGCTTTTTATTTTTATAAATAAAGTGGGGTCGTGTGCGTACTGTGTTAGTACTTTTCCTCATCCACTAAGAGAATATGCCAATTCTCTTGTATAATATTCCTAAATCTCTCAACATCCAAAGCATAAGGCAACACCATCGAAACCTGAGAAGAATCTTTCTGTTCTCTTTCTTTACACTGTGCTAGTGTTTTTACTGAGTAGTAAGGTCTAGCTTTCCCTTTTCTTTCATTCTGTACCTTCAAATAAGCTTCCTCAATTTCATGTACACTATATCCCCTACTCAAAAAACCTTTTTGCAAACTAACCAATTCTTTCTAATATTCATCTTCCTGACAGCAGAGGCGTGAAACCCTCTTGCTTGTCCCCTATGTTAGGGAAAATATGCTCTGTATGCATAGTGTTACAGTGTGAAACAGCTGGACAATAAATATGCTCTGTATGCATACTGTTACAGTGTAAAACAGCTGAACAATAACAAGGTTTCCTGTGCAATTTGGTACTCCACCCATTCTCATTCCTAAATACAGTGACATCTAAGAAGTCTGTATTGCTTCTAGAACAGTTCATGGTGAACTGTAAAAAATCTCCTGTGTTGTTAAGGTACTGATGAAACATTTTTAAACTAGCCTCATCCCCATTCCAACCAACAATAAGGTCGTCCACAAACCGTCTATAGAAGACGACACGGGAATCACCATAACCAGGTTAGCATATGTGTTGGCACAACTAGTGCCCATAGCTACTCCTGATACTTGCTAGTAACAGTTATCTCCAAACAGAAATATGCTGTGTTCCAAGACGATTTCCAAAAGCATGCATAAAAAATCTATTCTCTGCTCTGACAATTTACCATGTTTCAACAAAACAGATCTCACCATAGCAATGCCTCTTTCATTTGTATTACTTATAAACAATGAAACTACATCAAAAGTACATCAAAAGTAGTTAATAGTTCCATCTCCGTTAACAAAGGCTCCTCTACTACCCTACATAAGTCACCCAGAAAATGCTTAGTATCTTTCAGTACCTGTGGAAAATCATTAAGTACTTTTCTCAATTCCCCATCCAGATAAATGGATATGGGTTCTGTGAGCCATCCAGCTCCTGCTACAATGGGTCTAAATTTATGGTATCTTGGATTCTTGTGTATCTTGGGTAGACCATGTAATCGTGGAACCAATGGTTTCTAAACTATAAAAAATTGAAACATTTCTTTAGTTAACATACCCAAACACACACACTCATGCATAGTATTAAAAATGTTTACCATACTGTCTACTGCCTGCAGTCCTACAGCCTTGTAGACTGTAGTGTCTTTCAACCTTTTATTCATCCCATCATAATAAAAATGTGAATTTAAAATCACAACTGGTCCCCCTTTATCTGAGGGACAAATGACTATTTCATTATTTCTCTGTAGCTGAAATAATGCTAGTCTCTCAGATGTTAAGTTACTTAATCTCCCACCATCAACCTCTCTAAAATCATGCGAATAAATAGCATTTTCACATGCTCTCAAAAAAGTTTCAACATTATGTGGTAAAGTTGGTACAAATGCACTTTTTCTTTTATACTGTGAATCACTTACATAAATTGGGCTATTAAACTGTAATTTCAAAGCTACATTGTGTGTAAATAATCTTAATAAGTCACATGTCCATATTGCTAGAAGGTATAAAATTCAGACCTTTGTTGAGTAATGAGAACTCCGCTGCAGTCAGTTCATGGTGTGAGAGGTTCCAAACTAAACTTTCTGTCCATAACCCCACATCTTTTTCAGCGTATGCGTCTGTACCATTGTTGGGGCTTCTTTCCATTTCAAACTCCCCTGCTGCGGTTCCTGCTCCATTGACCACCTCCTCCCTGTATGAAAGGGCAGGGGAAACGTTGGAAAAACCTGTTGTTTAGGATCCAAGTTGATTTTCCGCCTTACGACCATTGCTGATATTGTTGCAAGCTGTTCTTCTACTTCTGTTAAATTAACTGCTGGCTCAGGTGAGGAGACACACCCTCTAACTAGGCCATTGGACAATACCTCTTCCTCTAAGGGATCATTGGTCACCTCTTCAGGTCCTTGCTGTTGATTCATGCTGAGTCTTTTTTGTTGTGGAAACTATGGGACATGCCCCTCTTCTGCTGATTGGTTGGCCACATTCCTTCAATAGTTTCATTGGTTGTCTTGGCCGAACTTTAAGTGTGGATTGGTTGAGCAACGTTCACTCTGCTCCACTGCTCTCGGCCAAGTGAATACATGCTGATTAGAGAAGTCAGTTACATCTCTAATCAATTTTTTCTTTTGCTGATCAAGTAGCCTTATTTCATACCGAACAACTTTGTCCATCAGTTCATTCATGTATACTTAAGTGGCATCCTCCCCATCAGCCAAAGCTAGCTCCAGTTGCTGCTTGCAAATCTTTTAATTCATCTCAATTTCCATCAGCTGAAAAAAGTCAAGCTTAAGATAAGCTTTACTAGTGTCCAAATTAATCTTTTGCCATTGTGCTAAAAGCACAGGGTACGCATTACCATAAGTTGGCATGTTCAATACGCAGAGTCCTCTTGGTACCACATTCATGTTCAAGCACGCTTCAAAATGGTATTGCATTTTATACTAATTCAGCCATTAAAGATAAGTGGTTGTTCAGCATTAAACCTTAATCTGCCTTGTTAAAAATGTAAAAAAGTGATCGAACCAGCGGAGTGAATGCTCAGCGATGACCAGGAACTCAAAAATGTATAACAAATAACAACACCGCTGAGCAAAACAATGGAGGATGTCATCCTCCATTGTTTTGCTCAGCGGTGTTGTTATTTGTTATACATTGTTAAAAATGTAGATGAAAGCACTGAAGTTTTAAATTTGTTTTATTTTGTACGTTCTGGTCATATGTGGAATTTGTTTTCAGTTAGCTCCTTTTTTCTACAAAGCCTCCAAAAAACATTTCATTCTTAGTGTTGTTTGTTTTATATTTTATTTAAATTTGCTAGCCAGGGTTGAGTGATGCTGAGCCACTTGGACCATGTTCAGGCTTAGCTGAGTAGACGTACAACAGAAAATAATTAACAGCAGTCAATGACACATTGATAAACCTAAGAGTATGCTTGGTGAGAAGGACAAGTGACGATAGGAAACGACATACATAACTTTTCAAAATTATATGTAAATATGCTGCAATAATTAAGTAAGGTTAGTATACAAACTTATCTACATTTCATGGATATAGTACATAAATGTAACAATGTTGATAATCTACATGGAACAAATTATATTTAAAATTACTGGGCATAAGAGAATAATACAAGGAAAGAAAAAAAGAGAGGAAAGGTGAAGGGGAAGGCATGAAAGAGGTCTTAAAGACTTGTCAAAAATGTCTATAAATCTATGCTTCAGAAACAAGTCGAATAATAAAAAGGAACTGGAATAAAAAGCAAACATGAAAAGACAGAAGTGGAAGTGCACAAGTGAATAGAAGAAAGAGATAGAGAAACAGAATAAAAGGAAAAGAAGTGCACGATAAAGTTAGAAAATGGGTAGAAAGAAACCCTTATGAAGGGCAATGAAAAAAAGAGAATAATCCAGAAAGAAAAAACATCCAGAAAGTCGCTCAGTCCAAAAAACAATTCAGTTGAGTGTTCATTCTAACTTCTTGAAATATGTTTGTCATCAGTATCCATTGCTAATAAATTTCCCTTAACTAAACTGTACCTCTCCCACGTGGCAAGATAGGAATTTTGTCTACCAGTACATCACATGCCCTGCTGAGTATTATGGCAGACATCAACAGTGTATTCTGCTGTCCTGTATTTTGATCTGTTTTAAGCTCTTCCCATGTACTAAGCACCACATTTGGAAAGTCCAAAGTCAGTAATGTTTTGTGCTTCATTCATACTGATGTTTTCTCTGAGATGATGGTAACTTCATTGGAAACATTTAAGTAGGTATGTCGTATATCTTTTGTAAAGTAACCATAATGTTCCCATTACATACTGTTGATGTCCTAAATGTGTGGTTGGCAGTTCGAGCCCTGTTTTTCTTTTACAAGTAGCGAAGAGGTATTGTCTTCCCATTGAGAGAGAGGTGCAGGAAACCTAGGAATGTGGAGTGATCTTGAAGGACCACTACAAGAAAAAAATTTAAAAAAAAGATTTAGTTGTTTAACTACTTATTATTCATGTTAATGTTTTTCTAACCCTAGGTGCCATCATGGAGGCAGACAACATGACGTGATTGTGTTTTTTGAAAAGCTGCTTTTTGCCCATAATGAATACTGCTCAGTTAAATAGATTTCCCCTACTCTGTCTTATCAGAACGCATTTCCAGTCACTTAGAATGGAAATTAAAATGCTGTTAAGTCTAAGAATCAAAAGTCAAGCTGCCACTGACTGGTTTTTAGTGACTCCTACATATTTATTTCCTAGACATGTGTTGCACATTTTTTTTTACAAAGGTCATATAGAAGTATAAGGTAACAGGTGAGACAATCTAGCCTTTTTAAAACATAAAAAATTGAGAATTTTAGGTCCCGGCTCCCCACCACCCTGTCATCCTTCCTTATGTCAGCCAGGGTACCATATTACATGGCTTGCAAGGTGCAGTTAGTAAAGTTGCTGATGTTCTTCGTGTTTCACTGTTGCAGTCATTACATTTGGGTTATCTGCTTGCAGGTAGCCCTCAGTCGGCCTGATTAACAAAGTCTTGGGTCCTGCGTCGGTTGCTGTCCCTTCTTCCATGACGTCAGGTCGTCAGGGGTATAAAACATGCAGCCGACACCATTACATCAGTCTTTCTTCTGTGCGATGCCCAAAGCAGAAAAAGTTCGCAAGTGCCGGTCGGCCGACTCCTGAGATTTTCGTTTTCAAGTTTCAGAACCGAAGTCTTAAACTAAAGCTAAGTACCCCATTGGGGAAACTTTTTTTCTTGCTCCTTACCGATGTCAGTAAAAGTTAATAATTGCATTACTTGTGGAAAGCAAATACCTCATAAAGATTTTCATTTGTACTGTATTCCTTGCCTAGGCCCTGACCACGACGTACCTTGCTGTCGGTTTTGTGCTTTATTTAATCAGTGCACTATCAGTCGTCTGTATATTTTCACCTCTAAATATTTCGGTTCTCTGTTTAATTATCCAGAAATGTCATCGGTTCGCCATCTGACTACCGGGATTCCGAAAAAACGCAAAGATAAAAAGACAGGCCACCAAGGTCCAACACTGCCGATGCCGCTTATCCTAAGCCAGTTCGCCGGTACTCAGTGAGGCGCTTTCACAGCCCCTGAAACCCGCTACTTTTGATTCGCAGGCCTCTACTGAGACCCATTCGGAGTCTGGTTTGCCGTGAGATGCTTCATCTATGGAACCCGTGGATGCCTCTACCTTGGATGGGTCCTGAGCCGCTGTGCAGGCACCGACTTCTGAGGGTGTATTAAGGCCTATGGCATTGCATATTAAACCAACGCCTCCTTCTTTACTTAGGCCTAAATCTCGATCCATGCCTAAAAAAATGACGTCCAGGCCACATGCTCAAGCCTCTATGCCTAAAAAACAAATGATAAGAATGGCTGAAGATCTAATAACTCTAATCAGGGTTAGCCAACCCCCCCCCCCTTCTAAGAGACCTAGGACTGAAGTTGTTTATGAATCTTCTGATCAGGATTCTGTTTTTTCCGATTCTTCTGATTTGGATTTGCCCTTATCTACTTATGAAGATTCTGATGCAGAGGACTCCATTCCCTCTGCTTCCCCTCCTGAAGATTTTTCGTTTGGGGAAACCGTACTTACTCTATGGTTGGGAGGGTGGCCTAATGGTTAAGATATTTGCCTTACAAACACAAGGCGCAAGGTTTGAGTCTCACAAGGGATAATTGGCTAAGCTTAAAATGGCTCGAAAGGGCAGTTAGCTTAGTACTAATCTATGAACCTATGAGCATTTCCACTGGGAAAGCCAGGATTTTTCTGATTCAAAAAAGAGGCTTAGGGATTTCCTTCTCCTACCTCAGTGTAGGCCTTTAGCTATTCCTCCTGTACTAGACATTGTTGATGCTTTTTCGGAATCTAGTTTGGCCCCTGATTCCCTGCCTCCTGCTCCCAGAAAATCTGACAGATACTACAGGGTCCCCGAGTCCCACAAGTTCCTTTCTAAAAATCCTATTGCAGATCCAGAGACTATTTCACAGGGGCCCAAGGGCATTAAGACTTCTACTGCTAAAAATCCTACCCCTTCTGATAGAGACTCCAGGGCGCTGGATAGACAGGGTAAGAAGGTTTACACTTCTGCAGCCTTGGCCATTAGGGCTTTAAACTGCCAGTTTCATATGTTAAATTATCAGCAACATGTTATTGTATTGATTAAACAGAAAATTATGTTGATTCCTGACTGTGTGGAAAATAAAGAATTACAGGATTTAATGCATTCTGCTGAACAAGTTGGAAAACATACTTTGCAATGTGGTTTTGATTCATTAGAGGCCTCTTGCAGGGCTGCTTTTAATGGATCTGTGCTCAGAAGGCATGCTTGGCTTAAGGACCAATCTTTGCCTGATCATGTTAAAGCTAAATTGTTGGATGCTCCTTTAAATCAGGCCCGCCTGTTTGGCAACAAGGCTGAGGAAGTTCTTAAAAAGATGGAAGATAAAGCTAAATCTATGCAAACTGTTAAAGATTTTTTTACAAGTTCAGCCTCCTAGATTTAGTAGGCACTGGCCCTCTAAGAATTGGTCCTTTCCAGCCCCTTCCAGGTCTTCTGAAGCCAAACCCAGACACAGCAAAACTCCCAGGTTTCAGTCCCAGGGGACACACACAACTAATCAGTGGGGGGCTTCCACTTCCAAATCTGGGAATAAGACTCCCCCCCCTATGGTAAACTGTCTCAATGACTTCCTTTTAAAATTTCCAAGCACTTATCAACTGACTGCCCCTTTGGGGGGAAAGATTGCTTTTCATGCAAAGAATTGAGAACTCATTACACCGAACAAATGGGTTTTAAATATAGTGTCCCAGGGATACAGATTTCACTTCCACACGTTGCCAACACCAAGCAGGTGGCCAGACCTACCCCCAAATCAGTGGGCAGAGGCCCTAAAATAAGTACTTTCTCTCTTAAGCATGGGGGCTATTCAACTGGTACCAGAAGAGGAAAAGGGACATGGTTTCTACTCGAATTTTCCTGGTACCCAGAAAAGACAATTCATGGTGTCCTATCCTGGACCTGTCTACTCAACACCTTTTTGGAGATTCCAAAATTCAAGATGCTGACTCCTCACCAATTACTTCCTATACTAGGCAAAGATGCCTGGTTGGCAACACTAGATTTAAGAGAAGCATACCTGCACAATCCCAATCAGGGAATCTTGTAGAAGATACCTATGCTTCAAAGCAGGCTACACGCATTATCAGATTTTCTTCATGTTTCACTGTTGCAGTCATTACATTTTGGTAATTTGCTGGCAGGTTGCCCTCAGCCTAAATTCCAAAGTCTTGGGTCCTGCGTCGGTTGCTGTCTCCTCTTCCATGACGTCAAGTCGTCAGGGGTATAAAACATGCAGCCAACGCCATTTTCTTTAGTCTTTCTTGCCGCGTGGTGCCCGAAGCAGAAGCATTTCGCAAGTGCCGGTCGGCTGACTACTGAAATATTCGAGAAGTCTTCACTAAAGCTAAGTACCCCTTTGGGGAAACTTTTTTTCTTGCTTTTTACCGATGTCAGAAAAAGTTAATAATTGTATTACTTGTGGGAAGCAAACACCTCATAAGGATTTCCATTTATACTGTATTCCTTGCCTAGGCCCTGATCACAACGTGCCTGGCTGTCGGTTTTTTGCTAGATTTAACCAATGCACTATTAAGCGTTGGTATATTTTTACATCAAGGTATTTTGGAAACAGATTTAACTACCCAGAAATGTCATCAGATAGCAGTCCGACTACCGGAGTACATAAAAAAACGCAAGGAAAAGGACAGAGAAAGGCAATCGAGATCCAAAATTGATGACGAAGCTTCTAAGCCAGTCGCCAGTTCGCTGGTACTCAGTGAGGTGCTTTTGCAGCCCCTGATACCCGCTACCTTCGAGTCACAGGCCTCTACCGACACCCATGTGGAGTCTGGCATGCCACAAGATACTCGAGGTATTGGACCGATGGATGCATCTCCCTCGGATGGGTCCGGAGCCGCTGAGTAGGCACCGGCTTCTGCTGCAAAACCAAAGACAAAAGCAACTTCTAAAACTAAAAAAATGACACATGAGCCACGTGCACAGGCCTCTATGCCTAAAACACAGATGATCAAAATGTCTGAAGACCTTATTACTTTGATCAGTGGTACCCATCCCCCTCCTGATAGGAGGCCTAGGCAAGACACTGATTATAAATCTTCAGATCAGGTTTCTATTTCTTCTGATTCCTCTTCTGATCAGGAATTATCTATACCTCCCTATGAGGATTCTAATGCTGAGGAGTCTATTCCATCTGCATCTCCTCCTGAGGATTATTCATTTGGAGAAACCTTGCTTAATTTGAGGGAGCATTTTCACTGGGAGAGTCAAGACTTCTCAGAATCAAAAAAGAGGCTCAGGGATTTCCTTCTCCCTCAGCACAGGCCTTTAGTCATTCCCCCTGTTTTAGACATTGTGGATGATGTGTTTTCGGAGTCAAGCTTGTCCCCTGACTCCTTACCTCCATCTCCCAGTAAGCCTGACAGATATTACAGGGTCCCTGACTCACATAAATTTTTATTTAGAAACCCTGCTGCTGATCCTGAAACTATTGCACAGGGTCCAAAGGGACTTAAGGCCTCGACAGCAAAAAATCCTACTCCCTCTGACAGAGATTCAAGAGCACTGGATATATGGGGAAAAAAGGTTTATACATCTGTGACCTTGGCAATCAGGGCCTTAAACTGTCAATTTCATATGCTTAAGTACCAACAACATGTTATGGGATTGCTGAAACAGAAAATGATGTTGATTTCAGAATTTGCAGAAAATAAAGAATTGCAGGAATTGTTGCATGCAGCTGAACAAGTTGGAAAGCATACTTTGCAATGTGGTTTTCATTCCTTAGAGGCCTCCTGCAGGGCCGCAGTTACTGGATCTGTGATTAGGAGGCAAGCCTGATGGAACAAAATTTACCTGATCATGTTAAAGCTAAATTGCTAGATGCACCTTTACAGCATGATTCTCTGTCTGGTATTAAGGCAGAAGAGGTTTTAAAGAAAATGGAAGACTAAGCTAAGTCAATGCAAACTGTTAAAGACTTACAAGTGCAGCCACCAAGATTCAGTAGACACTGGCCTACCAAAAATTGGTCCTTTCCTGTGTCAAACAGAGCTCAAAGGGGCAAATCCAGACGCCCTAAGGGTTCCAGATACCAGGCACAAGATTCATACAGGTCAAAGCAATGGGGCACTTCCACCTCCAAATCTGGAGGAGATAAAGTGCAAGCCTACAGAAAGCATTCCCAATGACTTCCCTCTGCCTTCACCAAGCACTTATCTTTTGGCAGCACCCATAGGGGGTAAATTAGCACTTTTTGCTCAAAATTGGCAGTTAATAACCCAGGACAAGTGGGTACTAGACATAGTATCACAGAGATACAGATTCCATTTCCACACTCTGCCAGTGGCAAACGGTTGGCCAGATCTGCTAAAAAATCTATGGGCAGAGACACAGAAACAGGTTACGTCCCTCATGGATATGGGGGCCATTCAGACAGTACCAGAACAGTAAAATGGACAAGGTTTTTACTCAAGACTGTTCTTGGTACCCAGAAAGGACAAGGCCTGGTGGCCAATACTGGATTTATCAATTTTGAACACATACCTGGACATTCCAAAATTCAAAATGCTGATTTTACAGCAGCTTCTGCCCATGCTGGGCAAAAATGCTTGGCTGGTGACTTTAGAGCTAAAAGAGGCATACCTGCATGTCCCAATAAAACAGTTGTGCAGAAGATACCTCAGATTCAAGGCTGACGTAATGCATTACCAATTCTCTGCACTGCCCTTTGGCTTATCTACTGCGCCCAGGGTCTTTGCAAAGTGCTTGGCACCAGTAATTGCATTTTGCAGACAAAGAAGTATACAAATATATCCTTACCTGGATGACTGTCTCATTCAAGCAGAGAGCAAGGTTCATAGGTAGGTACTAGGCTATTGGCCCTAGGGCCTATACAAGCCTAGCCAAAAATGTACCCTGGCTTTCGCCACCCAAGAAAATTATTTTCCTGTGCCCCTGTTGAGCAGAACCACAGAAGTGATCCCCAGGGTGAATTTCCTATTACCCATCCAATCATCAAGATTTTTCTTGGAGTGCTAATGAAGAGCTCTGTTTGACATAGATAGGTAGTCTGTTCCAGAGTATGGGAAGTCTCTGGGACAGGAATCTATCCCTCCAGCATGTTCTGTTTATTGTGGTGACAAGGTTTAGGTCCCTAGAGCATGTAGCTTGGAGGGATTTGGATTTCTTTAAGTGGAGCATGTCCAGCAGCTCTGGGTTTGACATAGCTTTGTATGTTAGGCAGAGATTGCCTCTGAGTAGGCGATATGCGACAGAGTAAAGCTGGAGTTTTTTGAGACGGTCTGCGTAAGGCATCTGTTTAAGGCCAGTGATCCTCTTTGTGAGGTATTTTTGCGGCCTTTCCAGTTGTTGTAGATGTCTTGTGATGTACATACCAAAAGGGACGTTGTACTCTATAATGGGTCTAATGAGTGATGAGTAGAGGGGAACAATGACCTCTTTTTTTTCTGGATGAGAACCCTTTTGTGATGAGGTGTGCCACGTAGAAGGATTTCCTGACCACTTTGGCGATGTGATTATCAAAGGAGAGACTACTGTCCACCTGTCCCCAAGGTCACTTATCACACTTTTGGTGTTAAGTAGACTACCGCCTATGTGGTAGTTCATGGGTACAGAATTTTTACCAAAGGGGGGATGACAATGCACTTTTTGGCATTGAGCTTGAGACCATGTCTTTGACACCAGGCATCTGTCTCAGTGAGGCCCTTTTGTAGGATGTCCACATCGTTAGGAGTTTCAATTATGGCTCCTAGTTGCAGTCATCTGCGAATTTAGTTAGCCAAAGACCTTCTGTGTTAGCCTGTACTTCAGAGAAGTAGATAAGGAGAGGACCCAGGACTGAACCCTGTGGTACTCCACTTGTCACTGGTCTGAAGTCTGATTTGGAGTTTGCTACTTTCACAGTGTGGGTTCTTTCAGTAAGCCAGTTGGCAACCTATCTTGTGACATTGGGATTTATACCTAGTTTAGTGAGTTTATCTATAATTCCAGAGTGGGGGATGGTGTTGAATGCCTTGGGGAGATCTAGATAGGCTGTGTGAATCATCTTACCCTCATCTATGGCTTTGGTGACTACTTCAAAGAAGTCTATCAGGTTTAGGAGACATGATCTGCCTTTTACAAACCCAAACTGTGTGGGGTCCAGAGTTTGGAGATCTCCATTGTCTTTGTTTATGAGTTCCATGATGATACGTTCCATGGCCTTGCAGACGAGGCTCATCAGGCTAATGGGGCAGTAGTTCCTGGGGTCTGTTGTGGCCCCCCCTTTGTGGAGTGGGATAACTGTCGCGGTGCGCCATTCAATGGGCACAAAGCCTGAGGTGAGGCTATGATTGAAGATTGTACATAGGTGGGGTGCCAGTTCATTCTGTAATTCATGTAGAAGGCAGCCTGGGATGTTGTCATGTCCCATGAATGCTGTGTTCTTGGCTTTGGAGCATGAAGTTTTTACCTGTGCAGCCATGATTACAGGAACTTTGCATTCTTCCGGTATAAAGATGGGCCCTTTAGGGGGTGAGAGGGGGGTAAAGTTAGCACTGAACCTATCTGCCAGGATGTTGGCAATATCAGTTGGTTCTGTATATTTAGTGTCATTGTGCTGTAACTCAGAGCAGATCTGAGTGTTGCCATTGAGATTTTTGACATAGCTATAGAATGCTTTGTGGTTGTCTTTAGAATCATTGGCAATTTTGTTTTCATAACTAGCTTTGGAGGATTTTATGAGGGATCTCAGCTTCTTACTGAGGCTGACAAGGGAGTTCCTCCAATCGTAGGATTTTACTCTTTTTTGCAACAGTTTCTTTCTTCTGTTGTAGAGTTTGTTTATGGCAGAAGACCACCAGATTGGCTTCCTTTTTTGGAGGATAGCATCTTGGTTCTGTTAGGGATAGCACGATCCATGCACTCATATAAGTGCTTATAAAGTGCATTTGTGTAGGATTCAGCAGTCGTACCTCTATTGCCCATCTGCATGGGTGTCATGAAGTTTGCCACTTCTGTCTTAAGAAGCGTGAAGTTGGCTTTGGAGAAATATTTTACGGTTGTTTTCCTAATGGGGGGTGGGAGCGGGATGTGGATGTCTAGGGTGATTGGCTTGTGGTCGGATCTGTCCAACGAGGAGCTGACCTCTGGTGTGGAACACCGGTCACCCATGTTGGTGATGACCAGGTCTAGGATATTGCTGCCTCTGGTGGGGGTGTGGATAAGTTGATCCAAAGCGTTGGAATTGATTTCCAGAAAACGTTGAGCAAAAGAGTTGGTACATGAGTAGTTTTTCCCAGTTAATGATAGGGTAGTTGAAATCACCCATTATTAGAGTGTTGGGTTGTACCTTAATATTTTCCAGTGTATCAAGAAAAGAGGAGTGAGAATCCTGGGGCATGGTGGGGGGTCTGTAGCAAGCTACAATCTGGATTGTGCTTTTGCCCAGAGTTAGTTGAACTTGGATAATCTTGGATGCATTATGCTGAGCAACTAGCTCGGAGGTGTGGATATCCTTAAGGAATATAGACATGCCTCCACCTTTAATATTTTGGCCCGGGTTTGATGGCCGAAAGGTGTGGTATGAATTATAGCTTGGTAATGCAGGGGTGCTCTCTGGAGCTTGGAACCAGGTCTCTGTCACTGCACAGATGTCAATGTTCTCCATTTTAAGGAGTGCCTCGAGTGAGTGCATTTTGAGGTTTAGACTTCTAGCATTGAGTAGCATTACCCTCAGATTTTGCTTGCTTGTACCTGTTACAGTGGTGAATTTGTCATTTGAACCTTGCCTAAAAAAGGCACTATAGGGGTGGCAAGAGCCTTTGCCTGTATCCAGAATCCCAAGGGCGACAGGTGCAGGCCATCTCTGGCAAAGCAGCGTGGTCTGTCGATCATGTCGGGCAGACAGATACTGGATTCCCTTAGAATGACACCAGAAGCTTAGCCAATTGTATTTTGTCCTTGTACTGTGGTGTCATTCTGGGTTTACTATTAAAATTTCGAACGGCACTATGTCGACTGTACTATAGTCGAACACGGAAGTTCGAAAATAGTAATGTCGACATCAAAAAAACAATCTAGGAATGGTTTTAACATGGGTCGAGGTAGGTGTTCAGTATTATTCAGAACTACAAACATCTCCCTTACCTCGACCCATGTTAAAACACAGTCCTAGATTGTTTTTTTGTCGTCGACATTACTATTTTCGAACTTCCGTGTTCGACTATAGTACAGTCGATGTAGTGCCGTTTGACATTTCAATAGTAAACTGTCATTCTGGGTGATGGCAGGATGCTACTCAGGGCTAGTGTCATACCAGCATGAGCTACAAGATCAGAGAGCTTCTCCATGTCTCTTTTCATGTAGTCCAGGGAGGTACGTCTCAGGTCATTCCCACCAACATGCACAATGACATAGTCATATTTGTACTTGTTGTGGAGTGACCTGAGTGCGTGCGTTATGTGTTTGATCCTGGCACCTGACAGGCAGCTGACAGTATCTTTTTCCTTGTTTAGCCTGGTGAGTGGAACATCAGTGTGCCTGACTATAAAGTCACCTATGACTAGAGTGTTGGGTAGATTATGCGTTATGGGCTGTAGTTGAGTGGTACAGTGAGTATGTGGGCTATGTGTCATTTGGGTTGTGTTGGAGGGTGGAGGTTGCTTGCATTTCTGCTTTGGAGGTCACTGTTGTTTGGGTAGATTAGTACTGAGAGCCTCCGCGAATGTAGGTGTGTGTGTGTTTTGGTGGTGTAGGTTTTGAGGGACTCTGTGATGAGTGTGGTGCGGTGCAAGTGTTTACCTTCTCCTCTTGACTGTCTAGGCCAGTCTTTGGTAAAGAGAGCTTTGCTTCCAGTTTGGCTATATAAGTGCATCTCTCACTCTTCTTCGACACCTGGCATTTGTGCAAAGGCTTCTAACATACCTAGGGTACACAATAAATGAAAAGAAATCACAACTGGTACCTTCTCAAAAGATAACATTCATGGGTGCAAACTTGAATACAACTGCCCAGATGGCTTACCTCATGCCAGACAAGCAAAGGCAACTGACTACTTACTTCAAACTAATGACAACAAAAACCCAGTCTTCTGCAAGACAAATTCTGCAGTCTGTGGGCTTCATGGCATCCTTCATACTGCTGATTCCATATGCAAGACTGCATATGAGGAAACTTCAATGGTACCTAAAAAGTTTATGGAGTCAACATTCTCACAGTCTGGAAACAATGATTCCTCTCATTCCCTGCCTGCAGCTGGAGTTTCTGTGGTGAGCAAAGGCATGTCACCAAAACCTGGGACGGCCATTCACTCTACCCCCTTCCAGCCAAACCATAACAGACGCATCAGATTACGCATGGGAGTCTCACATGCCAGGAAGATGCATTCAGGGCATATGGTCACCAAAACAAATGCATCTGCTATCAACCAGAAAGAGATGCTAGCTGTTCCAAATGCCCTAACAGCCTTCCAGGACTTACTTCATCCAGGACAACTACTGATAAAGATGGACAACACCACAGTCATGTGTTATATAAACAAGCAATGGGGCACACACTCATACCCCCTATGCAGATTAGCCATGGCACTGTGGAACACAGCTTTGACCTACCAAGTACATCTTCAAGCTCAATTCCTGCCAGAAAACAAAACACTCTGGCAAACGATTTAAGCAGAAACCTTATGGATCTTCACGAGTGGAAACTAAATATACAAGTATTTAGCATGATAACAGAGAAATGGGGGAGCCCAGACATAGATCTATTTGCCTCTCCTCAAAATTATCAATTGAAAAGATTCTGCACAAGGATTTATCACAGACAAGCATGGAAAGTGGACGCCCTATCCTTCAGCTGGAAAAACCTATCAGTTTACGCCATTCCTCCTCTGCTTCTTCTCCCCAAGGTCCTCCTGAAAGTCAGACAAGAGAAACCAAAGATGATACTAATTGCCCCTGACTGGCCCTGCCAATACTGGTACCCAATCCTAAAGAACTTGTCTCAATACCCAGCTTGGACTTTGCCTCAAAGACCACAACTACTGTCCCAGCAAAAAAATCAGATCATGCACAATCAACTACAGACTCTGAACCTGGCAGCATGGCTGATCATGTAGGCATACAAACAACACCTCTCAGTAAAGCTGTGATGGATGTCATTTTGGAAGCCAGAAGGCCTAGTACTAGAAAATCTTATACTGACAAATGGAAGAGATTCTGTGCTTGGAATCTGATACAGCAGAACAAAATATTCCTCAGATATTACAATACTTAACTGAAATGCTTAACAGAGGCCTATCTTTCTCATCCAATTAAAATCCATGCCCCTGCCATTTCGGCTCATTACAATACAGAGCCACCAATCTTTTCTCATCCTTTACTAAAGCAGTATCTTAGAGGAGCCAAAAATTTAAGGCCTCCTAGAAGATCACCATTGCCTGCATGGGACCTCAATTGTGTTGGAAAAGCTCACCCTGCCTCCATTTGAACCAGCTGCTACCGCTGAAATAAAGTTCTTATCATGGAAAACCGCTCTGCTACGAGCAATTACTTCAGCAAGAAGAATTTCAGAGGTACAGGCCCTCATGGCTATAGAGCCTTTTATCATATTTTACCCAGACAGGGTTTCTCTGAGGACAAATCCTACTTTTATGCCTAAGGTGGTTTCCAGTGTGACTCTTAACCAAACAATTCATCTGCCAACCTTTTATCTGAATCCACAGAACAAGGGGGAGTGAATTCTGCATTCCTTGGATGTACACAGACAACTAAGATTCTCCTTAAGCAGGACTAAAGCTCTAAGAAAAACTGAGCAATTACTAGTGACATATGCTACAGGATCAGAGGGTAAGGCTATTTCAAAGCAGACAATTTCAAAGTGGATAAGCCACTGTATCCGTTTCTGCTACGTTTTTACTACCTTTTTGGCAGCACCTGACATCGGGGGCAAGAAAAACTAAAGAAAATGGCATCGGCTGCATGTTTTATACCCCTGACGACCTGACTTAGTGGAAGAGGAGACAGCAACCGGCGCAGGACCCAAGGCTTTGGAATTCAGGCCGACTGAGGACAACCTGCCAGCAGATTACCCAAATGTAATGACTGCAACAGTGAATGCACTCTAACATGTACATTTATGGTAAGTGTACACAACTGTACTTTCTCTGCACTGCCCTTTGTGAATACCCTGGGAGCAGTGGGTAAGCCAAAGTGCCTAGCTCCAGTTATTGCATTTTGCAGGCAAAGAAGTATTCAAATATACCCATACCTGGATGATTGTCTAATTCAGGCAGAAAGCCAGGACATACTTTTGAATCATCTGGCTTTTGTACAAAGGGTTCTAACGTGTCTGGGGTACACCATAAATAAAATGAAATCACACCTAGTACCCTCTCAACAAATTATATTTCTGGGAGCAAGCTTGAATACAACTTCCCAGATGGCTTACCTCATGCCAGAGAAACAAATTCATTTGACAACCTACTGTAAACAAGTGGCCACAAAAACCTTGCTATCTGCAAGGCAAATACTGCAAGCCTTTGGGTTCATGGCCTTCTGCATTCTTCTAATTCCATATGCATATGTGTATGAGGAAACTACAGTGGTATCCAAAAAGTCTATGGTGTCAGCATTCTCAGGACCTAGAAACAATGATTCCTATCATACCTTGCCTACCCCTAGAGTTGTTTTGGTGGGCAGAGGCCTGCCACCAAAACAAAGGACTACCTTTCACACCATCCCCTGCTGCTCAAACCCTAACAACAGATGTATCAGACTAGGCATGGGGGCTCACCTGGCAGGGAAGTGCATTCAGGGCAACTGGAACCCAAGTCAAATGCACCTGCATATCAATCAAAAAGAAATGTTAGCTGTACAGAATGCTCTGACAGCCTTCAAGGACCACATTCTTCCAGGACAACTAATGGTAAAGACAGACAACACCACTCTTATGTGGTATCCTTGAGCTACCAAGTGCACCTATAAGCTCAATTCCTGCCAGGAAAATTAAATATACTGGCAGATGGACTAAGCAGAAACCTCATGGACCCACAGGAGTGGAAACTGGAACCAAGGATTTTCAACATGTTGACACGTAAATGGGGGGAGCCCAGATATAGACCTGTTTGCCTCTCCCCAAAACTACCAGTTGGACAAATTTTGTAGAAGGACTCCCCACAAACAAGCCTGGAAAGTGGATGCTCTGTCCTTCAGCTGGAAAAAACTCAGTCTATGCCTTCCCCCCTCTGCCTTTGCTCTCCAAAGTACTACTAAAAATCAAACCGGACAAACCAAGGATGATTTTGATTGCTCCAGACTGGCCGCGCCAACACTGGTAGCCCCTCCTGTGCAGTGTGTCACTGTTATCTCCATGGCACCTGCCTCAGACTCCCTTCCCTGTTGTCTCAGCAGGAAAACCAGATTCTGCACTTCCAACTTCTAACACTGAACCTTGCAGCCTGGCTAATTACTTAATCTCTCTGTTACCATCCCTCAGCAAACCTGTGATGAATATCATTTTAGAGGCAAGGAGACCTAGTACTAGAAAAATGGAAAAGATTCTGTGCCTGGAACCAATCTCAAGGGATGAGCACAGCAGCGCCCAATTTACCTCAGATTTTACAATACTTAACTGAGATGCTTCACAAGGGCCTGTCTTTTTCCTCCATTAAAATCCATGCCTCAGCCATTTCAGCTCATTATAATACAGAGCCTCCCCTCTTCTCTCATCCACTGCTCAAGCAGTTCCTCAGAGGAGCCAAAAATTTGAGACCACCCAGGAGAGCTCCATCCCCAGCCTGGGACCTTAACTTTGTCGTGGAGAAACTCACTCTACCTCCTTTTGAGCCAGCTGCTACTGCAGACTTAAAATTTATTTCTTGGAAAACAACTTTCCTTTTAGCAATCACTTCAGCTAGAAGGGTATCTGAAGTAGAGGCCGTTATGGCAGTGGAGCCTTTCATCATCTTTCATGCGGACAGGGTGTCCCTCAGAACCAATCCATCCTTTATGCCCAAGGTGGTATCCAGTGTGGCTCTTAATCAGTCCATTCATTTGCCAACCTTCTTTCCCAGTCCACAGAATAAAGGGGAACGGATACTGCATTCCTTAGATGTGCACAGACAAATTAGATTCTACTTGGACAGGACTAAACCTCAAAGGAAATTGGAACAACTGCTGGTGGCATTTGCTGCAGGGGCAGAGGGGAAGGTTGTTTCAAAGCAAACCATTTCTAAATGGATAAGCCATTGCATTAATTTCTGCTATAAGCACCATGGAAAACCTATCCCCCAGGGGATCAGACCGCACTCCACCAGGGCTGCATCTACCTCTACAGCCTTTCTCAGAGGCGTCCCTACCAGGGGCATCCTAGAGGCTGCTACCTTGAGTTCTGTACATACTTTCACCAAGCATTATCATTTGCCAATTTTCTCTAAATCCAGAGTTGGCTTTGCCACTGCAGCCTAGCAGGGCCTTATAGCTGGCCCTAATGCTATCTAAATTCCTCCTCCCAACCATAGCTTTGGGAATCTACCCAAATGTAATGACTGCAACAGTGAAACATGAAGAACATAATACAGTTGCGTACACTTGCCATAAATGTAGATGTTCAAGTATATTCACTGTTGCAGTCCTGGTTACCCTCCCTCCAGTCCCCTAACTTCTTTTGGCTATACCTCTACTTTCCTTTACTATGCTTAAAAGCCTTTTTGGTATATTTGCTGTTTTGTTGGAGGTATATCTGTGTACTTTTATATTTAATTGCTTCCCATTAGGGGGGCACCTGCCATCTGGGCCAAGAAAAACTGATGTAATGGCGTCGGCTGCATGTTTTATACCCCTGACGTCATGGAAGAAGGGACAGCAACTGAGGCAGGACCCAAGACTTAATCAGGCCGACTGAGGGCTACCTACAAGCAGATTAACCTAATGTAATGACTGCAACAGTGAATACACTCGAACATCTACATTTATGGTAAGTGTACACAACTGTACTTTACTGATTATCAGGTTTCCTAACCTTCAGACCATGTGTTTAGTCCCAAAACCTAAGAAAGTTTTGGTCCCACAGTAGAGAGTGTGTGCAACTGTAACTTGCAGTACAGAGCAAGAGAGTTGTGAATTTCTTGCTTAAATAGCTTTGTGACCCCAGTGGATATTAAGGGTTAAAAAAAAAAGTTTCTGGAACCTTTCAGACAGTGTGTTGTACTTGGCAAGAGCCTTTCAGATGTGATAGGTGAAATGATGCAAGAGAAAGAGAGACAAGTTCCTTAAGAAAGCATTGTGAGATTTCATTCAGCCTCACCATGGTGTAGTTTGAGGAGGAGGATTAGGACAGAAATGCCACAGAGATGAAGAGACTACTAAGTCACACTTTTTAATGTGTTGTATGGGACTTGACTCTGTAAGGAGAGAAATAGCACTTTGGAGAAACAAGCGAAACTCGCATTTTACTGGAGACACTGATGCCTAACTGGTTGAGGCTTTCAGATCAGAAATTGTTGGATAAATATTTTTATCAGCAAAGGAAATTATAATAGTCAAACATCTTGCAAGATTCATCAGCAGACTCACATTAATAATTACATGTGGGCATACACATACACACACACACACACACACACACACGTTCTTGATTTTCAAAGTGCTTTTTACACCAGTGCCTGCTGGCCATCAAGCCACCCCCAGATGGACTGTGTCCATTCATTCTTTGTCAGTACAGTAAGAGAGAAGAAAGTCTTCTGGAGAGGCTATAGTTCAGGTGACATTTATGGTTTCTTGTGCCCTTGCCTGCATCCTGACAATGATGGCATTTGGATCAACCTCCACCCTTTGCTTGAAGAGATGAGCTAGCCACATCATCTCAGGGACTTGCAATGTTTTCTTTCCATGAACTCTGTAATGACGGTTACCATCAGTCGGATAGTTGGGTGAGCTGAAAGCCTGCCTGCATAATTTGTACCACTACTCCACTCGTTCTGTGAGAGGTTGTGGCTGCATGCATCCTGGCCACTCCCTCCCAGGATGGCCTTGCCCATCCTCTCCTGCCAGCTTTATCAAACAACTGAGCCACTAGTGAAACTCAAGACACTAGGGCCATAATCGGGGCATTATTCCTGTATGCCGTCAGATCTCACAAACATTTTTAATTAGAATTTCAAAGTACCTGGTAACATGTACAGATGTGGGTCAGTGTAGCAGTATAGATATTCGTGTTTCACTGTTGCAGTCATTACTCTTGGGTTATCCTGCTGGCAGGCTACCCGCAGTCGGCCAGAATTCCAAAGTCTAGGTCCGGTGACGATTGCTGTCACCTCTTCCCTGACATCAGTGCGCCAGGGGTATAAAAGATGCAGCTGACGCCATTTTCTTCAGTCTTTCTTGCCGCGCGGTGCCCGAAGCAAAAGCATTTCGCAAGTGCCGGTCGGCCGACTCCTGAGATTTTCAAATCTGAATTTCAGAACCGAGGTCTTCATTAAAGCGAAGTACCCCGTTGGGGAAACTTTTTTCTTGCTCCAGTCCGATGTCAGAAAAAGTTAACAATTGTATTTCTTGTGGGAAGCAAATACCTCATAAGAATTTTCACTCTTACTGTATTCCTTGCCTAGGCCCTGATCACAACGTTGCTAGCTGTCGGTTTTGTGCTAGATTCAACCAATGCACTATCAACCGTCTGTTCGATTTTGCATTTCATTACTTTGGCCGAAGATTTAATTATATAATGCGGGCGGAACAGCTGACAACCGGAGTTTACAAAAAACGCAAGGACAAGGATAGGCATCCGAGGTCCAAAGCCGACGACGAAGCCTCTTCTAGGCCAGTCGCCGGTTCACCGGTTCTCAGTGAGGCGCTTTCGCAGCCCCTGGCACCTGCTACCGACTCCCACGTGGAGCCGACTGGGCCTCTGGAAACTCAAGGTATTGGACACACTGAAATCAATGCCTCAGATGGGTCTGGAGCCGCTGAGCAGGCATCGGCTTCTGAGGGTGTCTTCAGACCTACCCAACTATATGTTAAGCCATCTTCAGCCTCAAAGACTAAAGCAGCTCTAAAGACAAAGAAACAAGTACAGCATTCTCCTATTCAGACTTCCATGCCTAAAAAACAGATGCTCAAAATGGCCGAAGACCTAATTACCTTGATCAGGGGCTCCCATCCCCCTCCTGATAAGAGGCCTAGGCAAGAGACAGAGTATGATTCTTCTGATCAGGTTTCTATTTCCTCTGATTCCTCTTCTGAACAGGATTACTCCATGCTTCCCTATGAGGATTCTGATGCTGAAGAATCCATTCCTTCAGCCTCTCCTCCTGAGGACTATTCTTTTGGGGAAACACTGCATACTATGCGGGAGCATTTCCACTGGGAGAGCCAAGATTATTCTGAATCTAAGAAAAGGCTCAGAGACTTCCTGCTTCTTCCTCAGCATAGACCCCTGGCTATTCCACCTGTTCTAGACATTGTAAATGATGTATTTTCAGAGTCCGAACTGTCCCCTGACTCTTTACCCCCTGCACCTGCTAAGCCAGACAGATACTACAGGGTCCCGGATTCTCATAAATTCCTATATAAAAATCCCGCTGCTAACCCAGAAACTATATCTCAGGGTCACAAGGGGGTTAAAGCTTCCACTGCAAAAAACCCTGTCCCCTGTGATAGGGATTTATAGGGCTCTAGACAGATGGGGGAAAAAAGTTTACACTTCTGCTACCCTGGCTGTAAGGGCTTTAAACTGTCAATTTGAAATGCTTAAATATCAGCAATATTTAATGTCACTACTTAAACAGAAAATGTTGACAAATTCTGAATGTTCAGAGAACAAGGAATTGCAGGATTTATTGCATGCAATTGAACAAGTGGGAAAGCATACTTTGTGGTTATGATTCACTGGAGGCCTCTTGCAGGGCTGCTGTTACAGGTTCTGTTATTAAAAGGCATGCTTGGTTAAAGGAACAAAATCTGCTTGATCATGTTAAAGCAAAATTATTAGATGCACCATTACAGCATGATACTTGTTTGGTACTAAAGCAGAAGAGGTGTTGAAAAAAATGGAGGATAAAGCAAAATCCATTCAGACAGTCAAGGATTTCTTACAGGTACAGCCACCCAGGTTTAGCAGGAACTGGCCTTCTAAAAATTGGTCCTTTCCAGTCTTAGACAGACCACAGAGAGGCAGATACAGGCGTCCCAGAGGCAGATCTCAGCCCCAAGGCTCATACAGGCCTAAACAATGGTGTGCTCCTACCTCCAAAAGCGGAGAAGACAAGTCACAACCTTACAGGAAACAGTCCCAATTACTTTTCTCTACCAGTTCCATGCAGTTTTCTTTTGACAGCCCCCTTAGGGGGAAACCTAGCACTTTTTTCATCAAATTGGGAAATGGTTACCCAAGATAAATGGGTTCTGAACATAGTGTCCCAAGGCTACAGGTTCCTTTTTCACACTCTACCAAGGTCAAAGGCCATGCCAGACCTGCCACACAATCAATGGGCAGAGGCACAAAAGCAAATTACAGCCCTCATGGACATGAGGGCCATTCAGCAAGTACCACAACAAGAGCAGGGGCAAGGATTGTACTCCAGACTTTTCCTAGTACACAGGAAGGACAAAACCTGGAGACCAATTCTGGACTTGTCTATACTAAGTACGTTTCTGGAAGTTCCAAAATTCAAGATGTTGACTCTTCAGCAACTACTGCCCATGCTGGGCAAGAGGGTTTGGCTCGTAACTTTGGACCTAAAAGAGGCATACCTGCATGTCCCAGTCAGACAGTCTTGCAGAAGATACCTCAGATTCATAGCTGGCTCAATGCATTACCAATTCTCTGCACTGCCCTTTGGCTCATCTACTGCGCCCAGGGTCTTTACAAAATGCCTGCCACAAGTAATTGCATTTTGCAGACAAAAAGGAATTCAAATATATCCCTACTTGGACGACTGCCTAATTCAAGCAGAGAACAAAGACACTCTTCTAAAGCATCTGGCGTTTGTCAAAAACCTGTTAAGTTGCCTAGGGTACACAGTAAACGAAAAGAAATCAAAACTAGTGCCCTCTCAAGAGATAATATTCCTGGGTGCAAGCTTAAATACAACTGCCCAGATGTCTTATCTCACGCCAGACAAGCAAAAACAACTGACTACTTACTTCATGAAATTGGCAACAAAAACCCACTTATCTGCAAGGAAAATCCTGCAGGCCTTGGGTTTCATGCCGTCCTGCATTCTACTAATTCCATATTCCAAATTGCATATGAGGAAACTACAATGGTATCTGAAAAGTGTTTGGACTCAGCATTGGCACAGCCTGGAGACAGTAATTGCACTCATTCCCCACCTACAACAGGAGTTTCGATGGTGGGCAGAAGCCTGTCACCACAACAAGGGTCTGCCATTCAGTTTACCCACAGCCAGACAGACACTGACAACGGATGCATCAGATTATGCCTGGGGGGCCCATATGGCAGGAAAATGTATTCAGGGCACATGGCCTGCAAACCAGATGCATCTTCACATCAATCAAAAAGAGATGCTAGCTGTTCAACATGCCCTGACAGCTTTCAAGGACCTGCTTCATCCAGGACAATTACTGATAGACAGACAACACTACGGTCATGTGGTACATAAACAAGCAGGGAGGTACTCATTTCTACCCCCTCTGCAGACAAGTAATGACCTTATGGGACACAGAATTGGCTTTACAAGTTCACCTGCAAGCACAATTCCTGCCAGGGAAAACAAATACTCTGGCAGACGAACTAAGCAGAAATCTCATGGATCCCCACAAATGGAAACTGGATCCACAAGTCTTCAGGATGATAATAAGGAAATGGGGACACACAGACATAGCTCTATTTGCCTCCCCTCACAACTGTCAATTGCAGAGATTTTGCACAAGGATTTACCACAAGCAAGCATGGAAAGTAGACGCCCTGTCATTCAGCTGGAAAAATCTAACAGTATATGCTTTTCCCCCACTGCCTCTCCTTCCCAGAGTGCTCCTAAAGGTCAGACAAGAGAAGCCAAAAATGATTCTGATTGCACCAGACTGGCCACGCCAGCACTGGTGCCTAATCCTAAAGAGCTTGTCTCAAGGTCCAGCATGGATATTGCCTCAAACTTCTCACTTGCTGACCCAACAAAACAATCAGATCCTGCACAGCCAACTCAGGACCTTAAATCTGGCAGCATGGCGGATAATGTAGCCATTCAGAAAACTCCTCTTTCAAAAGCTGTTATGGATGTTATATTGGAGGCCAGGAGGCCCAGTACCAGAAAATCTTATGCAGAAAAATGGAAGAGATTCTGTGCTTGGAAACAGGAACAAGGCATTGACACGTCTGTACCAAATATTCCCCAGATTTTACAATACCAAACTGAGATGCTGAACAAAGGCCTTTCTTTCTCATCAATTAAGATTCATGCCTCTGCCATTTCTGCACATTACAGTATGGAACCACCCATCTTTTCTCATCCTTTAATAAGGCAGTACCTCAGAGGGGCCAAAAACGTTAGGCCTCCAAGGAGAGCACCAATTCCGGCCTGGGACCTCAATTTTGTTTTGGAAAAACTCACACTGCCTCCTTTCGAGCCAGCATCAACAGCGGATATTAAATTCTTATCCTGGAAAACAGCTCTGCTCCTAGCCATAACCTCTGCAAGGTGAGTCTCGGAGTTGCAAGCACTCATGGCTGTGGAACCTTTCATCATTTTTCATCCAGACAGGGTTTCTCTGAGGACAAACCCTACATTTATGCCTAAAGTGGTGTCCACTGTGGCCCTCAATCAAACCATTCACTTGCCTACCTTTTACCCAAATCCACAGAACAAGGATGAGAAAATTCTGCATTCTTTGGACATACACAGGCAGTTACGCTTCTACTTGGACAGAACTAAAGCTTTCAAAAAGAGTGAGCAACGTTTAGTGTCATATGCTGCAGGATCACAAGGAAAGGCCATCTCAAAACAGACTATTTCTAAATGGATTGGCCATTGCATCCATTTCTGCTGTTCTCAACATGGCAAATCAGTGCCTAAGGGCATTAGGCCTCATTCCACCAGAGCAGCAGCCACTTCAGCAGCCTTCCTCAGAGGAGTACCAACCAAAGAAATCTTAGAGGCTGCAACTTGGAGTTCAGTGCACACCTTTACAAAGCACTACCACTTGCCTCTCTACTCTTAAGTCCAGAACACGCTTTGCCACTGCAGTTCTACAGGGCCTCATAGCCTCTCCTAATCCTATTTAGCCCAGCCACCCATCCACAGCTTTTGGATTCAGCCCAAGAGTAATGACTGCAACATTGAAACACGTTGAACATAGTACAGTTGTGTACCTACCATAAATGTAGATGTTCGAGTGTATTCACTGTTGCAGTCCAGGTTACCCACCCACCATCCCCCTTCTCTTTGCTGGGACTTATCTGCACTTCTCTATCCTATACAACCTTTTTGGTGTATTTGCTTGTAGATGAAGGAAATGTTATTTTTGTGCATGCATTTCTTATTGCTATATTTTTCAGCCTACCTATTTGGGGCACCTGACATCTGGGGCAAGAAAAACTGAAGAAAATGGTGTTGGCTGCATCTTTTATACCCCCGGCGCACTGACTTCACGGAAGAGGCGACAGCAACCGACGCCGGACCTAGACTTTGGAATTCTGGCCGACTGCAGGTAGCCTGCCAGCAGGATAACCCAAGAGTAATGACTGCAACAGTGAATACACTCGAACATCTCCATTTATGGTAGGTACACAACTGTACTATATGTATATTAACTCATTTGTTCCTGCTAGCACGTACTTAGGCGATGTGTGATATACCTGTGCTATCAGCCTGAATCACTGTTGTCTTCAGCAGTTTAACAAAGAAGATTTAAATGTGCAGAAAGTAGTTTAACTGAATAGGTAAAACCATGTTTTTCTTTACATGTTTAGTTAAATGCTAATTATAGCATATGAACAGCCTAATAGCGCTACTGAATGTAACGGACTATCAGTATGATTAGGTTAAGTTGCACTGAACATTATTTGATGCTGAAGTGCTCCTTCATACCAGAAACAAGGTGTGATAAAGCCTGCCTGCATACCTCATGCTGTAGATGTAATGTGGGCAGAATCTATGGAAGAACTGTGAGTATGAGCCAAGTTAAAAGAAATTTCCAAGTGAGAATTTAAGCATTTGGAAAAGAGTGTCTCCATTTTTAGAATGTAAAGTGCTTCTTTAAACTTGAGCTTTGATTGCCTTTTTCTTCACTACATAAATGACTTACATGATTTCTATGTAAATTACTAACATGATCTAAAACCTCAGAAGTCATGCCAAAAGGTATGCTGATTTGATTGACAGTTATGGTTCAGTTGAACCCATTTTAAGTCTTTTGTGAAAAAACTCTGTGGCATTACTAAAGTCAAGCCACGTAAAGACATTTAAGGTAAGGATGAGCAAGTCATTTATTATTTTGACAAATGCCTCATAGAACGGTAATCTCTAAAGCCTTAGGCAAGAAATTCAGTGCACTACTATGATCCTCATGTTTCATCTCCTGTGAGAGACTAACATGGTCTTCGGTTTTGGATAGCATATACTGAGACGTAATTTGGAACAAAATGTATTCTACTTGCTTGATGGAGTAGAACTATTGATTTGTAATTGTGGAGGCTCTCAATAATAATCTGTCTAAGCAACAGAGACCTCCAAAGCAGAAATGCAAGCAACCTCCATCCCCCAACACAACCCAAATGAGACACAGCCCACAGACTCAGTTTGCCACTCAACCACAGCCAGTAAGGCAAAACAACATACCCAACTTACTAGTCATAGGTGACTCTATAGTCAGGCACACTGATGTCCCATTCACCAGGCTAAACAAGGAGAAGGTTACTGTCAGCTGCCTGTCGGGTGCCAGGATCCGCCACATAACCCACGTACTCAGGTCACTCCACAACAAGTACAAATATGACTCTGCCATTGTCCATGTTGGTGTGAATGACCTGAGACGTAACTCCCTGGACCACATGTAAAGAGACATGGAAGAGCTCTCCGGTCTTGTAGCCCAGGCAGGTAAGACCCTAGCCCTTAGTAGCATTCTGCCATCCCCCAGAATGATATCACAGTACAAGGACAAAACGATTGACTTCAACAATTGGCTAAGCTTCTGGTGTCATTCTAAGGTGATCCAGTATCTGTCTGCTTGGGATGACATGGTTGACAGACCACGATGTTTTACCACAGATGGCCTGCACCTGTCGCCCCTGGGATTCCGGATACTGGCTAAGGCTCTTGCTGCCCCTATAGTGCCTTTTTTAGGCAGGGTTCAAATAACAAATTCACCACCATAACAGGAGCAGGGAAGCAAAAACTGAGGGTAATGCTACTCAGTGCTAGAAGTCTCAATCTCAAAATGCACTCAGTCGAGGCATTCTTTAAAATGGAGAACATCGATATCTGTGCAGTGACTTAGACCTGGTTCAAGGCTCCAGAGAGCACCCCTGCACTACCAGGCTATAACTCATACCACACTCTTCAGCCATGTAACCTGGACCGAAACACCAAAGGCGGAGGTGTGTCCGTATTCATTAAGGATATCCACACCTCCAGGCTAGTTGCTCAGCATAATGCATCCGAGGTTATCAAAGTGCAACTAACTCTGGGCAAAACAGCAATCCAAATTGTAGCTTGCTACAGATCCCCCACCATGCCCCAGGATTCCCACTCCTCTTTTCTTGATGCACTGGAAATTATTAGGGTTCAACCAAACACCCTAATAATGGATGACTTCAACTACCCCACCATTAACTGGGAAAACTACTCGTGTACCAAGTCCTTAGCTCAACGCTTTCTGGAATTCATAAACTCCAATGCCCTAGATCAACATCCCCACACCCCCACCAGGGAAAACAATATCCTAGACCTAGTCATTGCCAACATGACTGACCAGTGTACCACACCTGAAGTCAACTCCTCGTTGGTCCGATCCGACCATAAGCTTATCACCCTTGATATCCACATCCCGCCCCCACCCCCCATTAAGGAAACCACAGTAAAAAATTTCTCCAAAGCCAACTTCATGCTTCTTAAGACAGAAGTGGTGAACATCATGACACCCATGCAGATGGACAATATAGTTACATCTGCTGAATCCTACACAAATACACTCTATAAGCACTTACACGAGTGCATGGATCGTGCTATACCAAACAGAACCAAGACACTATCCTCCAAAATAAGGAAGCCAATCTGGTGGTCCCCTGCCATAAACAAACTGTACAACAGAAAGAAGAAACTCTTGCAAAAGAGAGTAAAATCCCATGAGTGGAGGCGCTCCCTGGTCAGCCTCATTAAGAAGCTGCGATCCCTTATAAGATCCTCCAAAGCTAGCTACGAAAACAAAATCACCACTAAATCCAAGGACAACTACAAAGCATTCTATAGCTATGTCAAGAATCTAGATGGCAACACCGAGATCTGGTCTGAATTACAGCATAAAGGCACGAAAATTACTGAACCAACTGATATTGCCAACAATAGGTTCAGTGCTAACTTTACCCCCCCCCCCTCACCCCTAAAGGGCCCATATATATACAGGAAGAATGCAGAGTCCCTGCAATCACAACTACGCAGGTAAAAGCTGCACTGTCTAAAGTCAAAAACACAGCATCCATGAGACCAGACAACATCCCAAGCTGCATTTTTCACGAACTTCAGAACGAACTGGCTCCCAACTTAAGCACCATGTTCAGTAATAGCCTCGCATCAGGTTTTGTGCCCAATGAATGGCACACAGCAACAGTTACCCCACTCCACAAAGGGGGAGCCACCAATGATCCTGGGAACTGTCGACCTATTTGCCTGTCGAGCCTGGTCTGCAAGGCCATGGAACGTATCATCATGGAACTCATAAACAAAGACATTGGTAACCTCCAAACTCTGGATCCCACCCAGTTCGGATTTGTGAAAGGCAGATCATGCCTCCTGAACCCGATCGACTTCTTTGAGGCAGTCACCAAAGCCGTGGATGAGGATAAGGTGGTTCACACAGCCTATCTTGACCTCGCCAAGGCTTTCAACACCATCCCCCATTCTGGAATTATAGCTAAACTCACTAAACTAGGTATAAATCCCTAAGTCACAAGATGGGTTGCCAACTGGCTCACTGACAGAACCCACACTAAAAGTTGCAGACTCCAAATACGACCTCAAAGCAGTGACAAGTGGAGTACCACAGGGTTCCGTCCTGGGACCTCTCCTGTTAGCCTGTACTTCAGAGAAATAGATACCAAACACGGAAGGCTTCTGGCTAATGAAATTCGCAAATGACTGCAAACTAGGAGCCATAGTCAAGTCCCCAAATGATGTGGACATCCTAGAGAAGGGCCTCACTGAGACAGATGCCTGGTGCCAGAGCCATGGCCTCAAGCTCAGTGCCAAAAAGTGCAGTGTCATGCCTTTGGTAAAAACTCTGTACCCATGAACTACCACATAGGCAGCAATCTACTTAACACCGAATGTGTGATAAAGAGACCTTGGGACCCAGGTGGACAGTAGTCTCTCCTTTGAAGTCCTTCTACGTGGCACACCTCATCATAAAAGGGTTCTCATCCAGGAAAAAGGAGGTCATTGTTCCCCTCTACTCGTCACTCATTAGAGTACAATGCCCCTTTTGGAATGTACCTCACAAGACATCTGCAGCAGCTGGAAAGGCCACAGAAGTACCTCACAAAGAGGATTACTGGCCTCAAACAAATGCCCTACACTGACTGCCTCAAAAAACTCCAGCTTTACTCCATAGCATATCGCCTACTCCGAGGTGATCTCTGCCTAACATATAAAGCTATGTCAAACCCAGAGCTGTTGGACATGCTACACCTAAACAAATCCCAATCTCTCCGAGCTACATGCTCTAGGGACCTAAACCTTGTCAGCACAATAAACAGGACACACTGGAGGGATAGATTCCTGTCCCAGAGACTTCCTATACTCTGGAACAAGCTACCCATCTATGTCAAGCAAAGTTCTTCATTAGCACTCTTCAAGAAAAATCTTGATGAGTGGATGGGAAATAGGAAATACACCCCAGGGATCACTTCTGTGTGTCTGCTGGATAGTGGCACAGGAAAATAACTTTCTTGGGTGGCATAAGCTATGGAACCTTGCTGGCTAGGCTTACATAGGCCCTTGGGCCAATAGCCTAGTACCTACCTATGAACCCATGAAGTCCTCAGTTAAGATGATCTTTCAGAACTGAGTCATGGCTAGTTCCTTACTGTTATGGTTAATGATCTGTGTCATTAGCTTGTTGATAATATAAGAAGTAATTTGATGAAACATTTATGGGAGGCTGTCTGGTCCTAGGGAGGACCTTGGTTTGAATTTAAAGGTTTTTGTATATTGTAGAGCAAGTCAAACACTGTATTAAGAATGTGGTTACTGTTTCATCACAGTTAGTTGGCACACCTCATTGGCTGCTCTTGGCTGTATTGCTGTTAGATAAGCAGTTCATTAAGTGACCAACATGTTACTGGTAAATTTGGTTTGGGTCTTTATGGGCTGTAGAATTGATTTTGAGAATTATTTCATTGTGCAGAGATCCTTTTTGGTGTATGTAGTGTTTCTTATCTTCTGTAGTCGGTTACGTACATCTGTTATTAATATTTTGAATAGGTTTGTACTTTTTTACTCCAGTTTGTTGATTTCCTTCATAATTGTTTTAATTGTAATTTGTGGCTGTGTTTGTGCCTTAACTGTAAAAGTGCCAGTACATTCAAGTGACCTAGGGAGGTTTTCTGGAAGCTGTATGTTCTGCTATTACATTTCTTAATCTTTTATATGTATTCTCAGTGTAACATTGGATATTCATCGGGTTACCCTGCTGCAGTCATCGCACTTGGGTTATCCTGCCATCAGTCGGTCCCGCAGTCGGCCCGAATTCCAAAGTCTTGGTCCGGAGTCGGTTGCTGTCACTTCTTCCCTGACGTCAGTGTGCAGGGGTATACAAGAGGAATCCAAAGCCATTTTCTTCAGTCTTTCTTGCCGCGCGGTGCCCGAAGCAGAAGTTCGCAAGTGCCGGTCGGCCAACACCTGAGATTTTCGAAGACTTCAATAAAGCTAAGTACCCCGTTGGGGAAGATTTTCTTGCCTCAGTCTGATGTCAGAAAAAGTTAACAATTGCATTTCTTGTGGGAAGCAAATACCTCATAAGGACTTACATTCCTATTGTATTCCTTGCCTAGGCCTAGACCACGACGTCACAGGTTGTCGGTTTTGCGCTAGGTTTAATAAACGTACTATCAAACGCCGTTTTGACTTCGCACGGCATTACTTTGGTAGGAAATTTAATTATATCATGCCGTCGGAGCAGCCGACGACCGCAATTCATAAAAAACGCAAGGATAAGGCCAGGCAGCCTAGGAATAAGCCAGACCCCGAGGCCTCAGCTGGGCCTGTCGCCGGTTCTCCAGTTTTCAGTGAGGCGCCTACGCATCCCCTGATGACCGCAGAGCTGGAACCCCAGACAGCTGCTGACTCCCAAGCGGAGTCTACTAGGCCGACGCAGCCATCTACCGACACCGGAGCAGAATTAGACACCGGTGCAGAGGAAACACCTTCGGTTGCAGAAGGTGTCTACACTCACCATTAAATCTTATGCTAGGCTTAAAACTCCTTTAAAGCCTAAGAAAACTGTTCATCAATCTACAGGTCAAGGTCCCATGCCTAAGAAACAGATGCTTAAGATGGCTGAAGGTTCCCATCCCCCTCCTGATAAAAGACCAAGACAAGAGGAGGATTATGCATCCTCTGTCCAGGTTTCTTTCTCCTCAGACTCTTCTGAGGAACAGGATTACACTTTTCCACCTTATGAGGATTCTGATGCTGAAGACTCTATTCCCTCAGCATCTCCCCCTGAAGACTACTCCTTTGGAGAAACATTACATACCATGAGGGAACATTTCCACTGGGAAGGCCAGGATTACTCAGATTCTAAGAAAAGGCTCCGAGAGTTCCTTTTATTACCCCAGCACAGACCTCTTGCTATCCCTCCAGTTTTAGATATTGTGGATGATGTTTACTTGGAGTCTAGTCTAAATCCAGACTCTCTACCTCCTGCTCCAGCCAAACCAGACAGATACTACAGAGTACCTGACTCACACAAATTTCTTTATAAAAGCCGTATAGCTGACCCAGAAACGATTTCCCAGGGTCCTAATGGAGCAAAAGCCTCTATGGCTAAAAATCCTGTGCCCTCTGAAAGAGATTCCAGAGCCCTAGATAGATGGGGAAAGAAAATATACACCTCAGCTACTCTGGCTATGAGACCATTAAATTGCCAGTTTCACATGTTGAAATATCAACAATTCTTGATGTCTCAGTTAAAACAAAAAATGAGCACACATTCAGAACAGCCTGAATTCAAGGAAATGCAGGATCTGTTGCATGCAGCTGAACAGGTGGGCAAACATACTTTACAATGCGGATTTGATTCATTGGAAGCTTGGTAGAGCAGCTGTTACTGGCTCTGTCATTCGTAGACATGCTTGGTTAAGAGAGCAAACCCTCCCTGACCATGTTAAAGCAAAATTATTAGATGCACCTTTACAACAAGATGTATTATTTGGTGTCAAAGCAGAAGAGGTTTTAAAGAAAATGGAGGACAAGGCTAAATCTATGCAAACAGTCAAGGATTTCTTACAAGTACAACCCCCTCGCTTCAGCAGAAATTGGCCAACAAAAAATTGGTCCTTTCCAGCTTCAGACAGATCACAGAGGGGCAAATACAGATGCCCAAGGGGCAGAGGTCAGACACAGGGCCCTTACAAACCTCGCCAATGGGGTTCTGCTACCCAGTAAGGAGGAGAAGACAGGCCCCAAGCTAGCAGAAGGCAGACACAATGACTCTGTCCTCAACCTACCAAGCAAATCTCTCCTGGCAACACCCTTGGGAGGAAAACTAGCATTTTTTGCAGACAACTGGCACATCATCACACAAGACAAATGGGTTCTAAACATTGTCTCTCAAGGATACAGATTCCACTTTCATACCTTACCAAGGATCAAAGGAATGCCAAACCTGCCACCAAATCAATGGGCAGAGGCACAAAAACAAATTGCAGCTCTCATGAACATGAGAGCCATTCAACAGGTACCTTCACAGGAGCAAGGACAAGGATTTTACTCAAGACTCTTCCTAGTTCCAAGAAAGGACAAAGCATGGAGACCCATTCTGGATCTTTCATTTCTGAACACCTATCTGCAAGTGCCAAAATTCAAGATGCTAACACTACAGCAGCTTCTTCCCATGTTGGGCAAGAATGCTTGGCTAGTCACTTTGGACCTCAAGGAGGCATACCTGCATGTCCCTATCAGACAAAATTGCAGAAGATACCTCCGCTTCATTGCAGGTTCAACGCATTATCAATTCTCTGCACTGCCCTTTGGCTTATCTACTGTGCCCAGGGTCTTCACAAAATGCCTGGCACCAGTAATTGCATACTGCAGACAAAGAGGAATTCAAATATACCCATACCTGGATGACTGTCTTATTCAAGCAGAAAGCAATGACATTCTTTTACAGCATCTGACATTTGTCAAACACCTTCTAAGTTGCCTAGGGTACACAGTAAACGAAAAGAAATCAAAACTAGTGCCCTCACAAAACATAATATTCCTGGGTGCCAGCTTGAATGCAACGGCCCAGATGGCTTATCTCACACCAGACAAACAACAACAGCTGTTTCAATATTTCAAAATAATGGCAAAAAAGACCCAACTCCCTGCAAGAAAAATTCTGCAGGCCTTGGGATTCATGGCATCTTGCATACTACTAATACCATTTGCAAAACTGCATATGAGGAAATTACAATGGTACCTGAAAAGTGTATGGACTCAGCACAGCCACAGCTTGGAAACAATGATTCCACTCATTCCCTGCCTTCAACAGGAGTTTCTATGGTGGGCACAGGCATGTCACCTCAACAAGGGTCAGCCTTTCACCTTACCCACAGCCAGGCAAACTATGACAATGGATGCATTGGACTATGCCTGGGGAGCACACATGGCAGGACAGTGCATTCAGGGCAAATAGACTACAGATCAGAGACACCTGCATATCAATAAAAAAGAAATGCTAGCAGTGCAGAATGCCCTAACAGCTTTCAAGGACCTTCTGCACCCAGGACAACTACTAATAAGGACAGACAACACCACAGTTATGTGGTACATAAACAAACAAGGGTGCACACACTCCTACCCTCTATGCAGGCAAGCAATGACCTAATGGAACACTGCACTGTCTTACCAGGTTCAGTTGCAAGCACAATTCCTGCCAGGAAAGAAAAACACATTGGCAGACGACCTAAGCAGAAACATCATGGATCCACACGAATGGAAACTAGATCCACAAGTATTTGCAATGATAGCTCAAAAGTGGGGACACCCAGACATAGATCTGTTTGCAAGCCCCCACAACCACCAACTTCAAAAATTTTGCACAAGGACCTTCCATCCACTAGCTTGGAAAGTGGACGCCCTCTCATTCAGTTGGAAAACATTAACAGTTTATGCCTTCCCTCCACTGTCTCTTCTAGCAAAGGTACTGCTGAAAGTCAGATTACAGAGGCCCGAAATGATTTCCGTTGCACCAGACTGGCCACGCCAACACTGGTATCCAATTTTAAGGAACATGGCCCAGGGCCCACCATGGATTTTGCCACAAATTCCTCACCTGCTCACCCAGCGAGACAATCTGATTCTACACAGCCAGCTCAAGACTTTAAACCTGGCTGCATGGCAAATTACCTAAACAACCAGCCAACACCTTTATCCAAAGCTGTTATGGATGTCATTCTGGAGGCCAGGAGGCCCAGCACCAGGAAAACCTATTCAGACAAATGGAAAAGATTTTGCGCCTGGAACCAGGCTAAAGGCCTAAATCCCCTGGAGCCGAACATTCCTCAGATTCTACAATATTTAACTGAGATGTTACACAAAGGACTTTCCTTTTCATCTATTAAGATCCACTCCTCAGCAATTTCAGCTCATTACAGCACAGATCCTCCTTTATTTTCACATCCACTCCTAAGACAGTACCTCAGAGGGGCTAAAAACTTAAGACCGCCAAGGAGAGCTCCAACACCTACTTGGGATCTCAACTTTGTCCTGGAAAAGCTTACACTGCCACCCTTTGAACCAGCTTTTTCAACTGATTTAAAATTTCTTTCATGGAAAACTGCCCTACTACTAGCAATAACCTCAGCTAGAAGAGTCTCAGAGCTACAGGCACTAATGGCAGTGGAACCTTTCCTCATTTTTCATCAAGACAGAATCTCTCTACGAACTAATCCTTCCTTTATGCCAAAGGTGGTATCCAGTGTGGCCCTAAACCAAACCATTCACTTGTCCACCTTCTTCCCAAATCCCCAGAACACAGGAGAAAGACTCCTGCACTCTTTGGACATTCACAGGCAATTACATTACTACTTGGATAAAACTAAGGCTTTCAGAAAAACTGACCAGCTCTTTGTAGCCTATGCTACAGGATCACAAGGAAAAGCTATCTCAAAACAGACCATTTCTAAATGGATAGGACATTGCTTACATTTCTGCTACACACACCATGGGAAACCAGTACCTGATAACATTAGGTCCCACTCTACCGGGGCTACAGCTACATCAGCAGCCTTTCTCAAGGGAGTGCCAACCAAGGATATTCTGGAAGCTGCTACTTGGAGTTCAGTGCACACCTTCACCAAACACTATCACTTACCTCTTTACTCTAAGACTAGAGCTGGTTTTGCCACTGCTGTTTTGCAGGGCCTATTAGCCCCTTCTAACCCTGTTTGACTCCACCTCCCCTCCTTAGATTTGTGATTCAACCCAAGTGTGATGACTGCAGCAGGTTAACAAGATGAACATAGTACAGATGTTCTTCATCTCACATTGCTGCAGTCCTTACACTTGGGTAGTCCGCTGTCCTCGGTCGGCCCGAATATCAAAGTATAAGGCTGACGTCGGTCAAGGCGCATTTGACTGACATCAGGACGTCAGGGTACAAATGCGCATGACCGACGTCATATCCTCAGTCTTTTTTGCCGCATGGTCCGATGCAGAAGCAGCATTGCAAGTGCCGGTTGGCGTTCTGAGATTTTTCAAGTTTGAAGTTTCAGACCGAGTTCAAAGTTGGCTAAGTACCCGTTGGGAATATTTTAGTTTTTCTTGCCTCAGTGATTTACCGGATGTCAGAAAAAGTCAATAATTGTATTTCTTGTGGGAAACAGATACTGCATAGAGATTATCATACTTTGTGTATTCCTTGCTTAGGGCCTGAGCACGACGTTGTTGGCTGTCGCTCTTGTGCTAGATTTAATAAACGCACTATAAAGAGAAGGTTGGATTGTGCAAGGTTAGTCTTTGGGAAGCGGTGTAATTATAAAATGCCGTCGGATGCTCCGACGCCCGCTTCTTCGAAGAAGCGCAAGGACAAGGCAGTTAAGCCTAGGCTAGAAGAACCGTCTGTACCGGACGCCGGTTCTTTGGAGGTGTCGGTGGAGCCGGTGGCTCCGCCGGAGGTTTCTTTGTATTCCCAGGGTGAGACCTTATTATTGCAAGATGTGGCCTCTCAGGAGGCAAGTCAGGCTGAGGGGGCTTCTCAGGTTACTATACTCCCTCCCTTCCTAGGGTGGCTAGGCCCTCTCCTTCTGTTTCAAAGGCTTCTCCCAGGGGCAGGCCAGGTTTGGCTTCAGTTGGTGTTACCCCTAGCTCTTCAGGTACTGTGCCCAAGAAGCATATGCTTATAATGGCAGAAGATTTGATTACTTTAATTAGGGGTTCTATGCCCCCTCCTGATAAGAGACCTAGGTTGGAGCCTGAGCTGGGGGGTTTTGAGCAGGCTTCGATGTTTCAGAGTCTTCGGCTGAAGACTTGCAGGAGTACTCTCCTTATTCTGATTCTGATCTGGATGATTCTACTCCTTCTGCTTCTCCTCCTGAGGATTTTTCTTTATCAGAAACACTTCATTACATGAGGGAGCATTTTAAGTGGGAAGGTCAGGACTTCTCTGATTCCAGGAAAAGGCTTAGGGAATTTTGTTTTACCCCAGCATAGGCCTTTGGCTATACCTCCTGTTTTGGATGTAGTAGAAGATGTTTTTGCAGAGGCTTCTCTTAATCCTGATTCTTTGCCTCCTGCTCCTGTTAAGCCGGATAGGTATTACAGGGTGCCTGAAGCTCATAAGTATCTTTTAAGAGTCCTAGGGCTGACCCAGAAACTGTTAGTCAGGGGCCTAAAGGTGTTAAGGCTTCTGTTGTTAAGAATCCGGTTCCTGCAGACAAAGAGGCTAGGGCCTTGGATAGATGGGGAAAGAAAGTTTATACTTCTTCCACTCTTGCTATGAGGGCTTTGAATTGCCAGTTTCACATGTTGAAATACCAGAACTATCTCCTTTCACAATTAAAGTCTAAGGTTGATGCTCTGGCAGTAGGTATTGATTGTAAAGAGTTGCAAGATTTAGTGCATGTTTCTGAACAGGTGGGTAAGCATTCTTTGCAATGTGGTTTTGATGCTGTACAGGCCTCGTCTAGGGTGGCTGCCACTGGGTCAGTTCTTCGCAGGCACGCCTGGCTAAGGGATCAAAATTTGTCTGAACATGTTAAAACAAGGATTTTAGATGCTCCTTTACAATCTGATGTGTTGTTTGGTCCTCCTGTTGAGGCAGTTTTAAAGAAAATGGAAGACAAGGCTAAGTCTATGCAGACTGTTAAAGATTTTTGCAGGTCCAGCCTCCAAAGTTTAGTAGAAATTGGCCTACTAAGGGGTGGACGATCCTTCTTATGATTCCCAGTCTAGGGGTAGATCTAGACGTGGTAGGGCAGAGCTCAGGGCTCTTTCAGGCCTAGAACAGGGAGTTCTCCTGCACAGTCTTCGGTGAGGGCAGGGGTCAGTACTTTCGTAAACAGACCCAATGACCTACCTTTTCAGCTGCCAGAGCCTTCTCCTGGCAGCACCTCTGGGAGGAAGGTTGGCACTTTTCAAAGAAAATTGGAGTTTAATTACCCAAGACAGATGGGTATTGGATATCATACACCACGGTTACAGGTTTTATTTCCATACCTTGCCTCCTTTCAAAGGCATGCCAGACATTCCTCCTCAACAAAGAATAGAGGCTCACAAGCAAGTTTCTCTGTTACTCCAAATAGGGGCCATACAGCCGGTCCCTATGCCAGAAGTGGGCCTAGGATTTTACTCTCGCCTGTTCCTAGTACCAAAGAAGGGGAACACGTGGAGACCAATTTTGGATTTATCTACCCTCAACACTTATCTGGACATTCCCAAGTTCAAAATGTTGACGTTACAGCAGCTTTTACCTCTGCTGGGCAAAGATCATTGGATGGTAACTTTGGATCTCAAGGAGGCTTACCTTCATGTTCCTATCAGACTAAGTTGCAGGAAGTATCTGCGTTTTCGAACTGGGACTTCTCACTATCAGTTCTCTGCATTGCCCTTTGGCTTATCTACTGCGCCCAGAGTATTCACGAAAGTTCTGGCTCCAGTGATAGCTTTCTTCAGGTTAAAAGGAATACAGATCTATCCTTATTTGGGCGACTGCCTGATTTTGGCCCAAGGAAGGGAAGAGCTTCTTCATCATTTGGAATATGTGATAGCAGTGCTAAGATGCCTGGGGTATTCTGTGAACGAAATAAAGTCCAGTCTAGTACCCTCTCAGGACATGTGCTTTCTGGGTGTGAGACTGAATACAGCATCCCAGATGGCCTTTCTAACCCCGGACAAACAAAAGAGTCTATCCCTTTACTTCCGTCAACTATCTCATCAGTCCGTGCTGACTGCAAGGACAGTCCTTCAAGCATTAGGGTTCATGGCATCTTGTATTCTGGTGCTTCCCAATGCCAAACTGCATATGAGGAAGCTACAATGGTATCTCAAAAATGTATGGACACAGCACTGCCAGGATCTGGACACTGTCATTCAAATAATACCTTGCATTCAAAAGGAATTTTTATGGTGGGCTCAGGAATGTCACCTAAACAAGGGACTCTCTGTGACCCGACCAGAGGCGAGTCAGATTTTAACGACAGATGCCTCAGACAAAGCTTGGGGAGCTCATCTACATGGAAAGTGGATACAAAACAAGTGGCCTGCCAGACTACAACATCTACATATCAACATGGAGATGTTAGCAGTCCAGTTTGCATTAATAGCTTTCAAGGAATTACTTCTTCCAGGGCAGGTGTTGATTCTAACAGACAACACAACTGTCATGTGGTACATCAACAAGCAAGGGGAACGATTCTTATCCTCTATGCAGGCAAGCAATGATTTTGTGGGAGACTGCTCTCAGTTTACAGCTCAATCTTCAGGCAAGGTTTCTGCCAGGAGCACAGAACTCCTTAGCAGATGTGTTGAGCAGACGAATTATGGATCCCCACGAGTGGAAATTGGATCCTCAAGTATTTCAGAAATTGACAGTGTCATGGGGAACTCCAGACATAGATCTGTTCGCTTCTCCACTAAACCATCAGCTGCCAAAGTTTTGCACAAAAGGTTTCATCCCACAGCTTGGAAAGTGGATGCTCTTTCTTTCAATTGGAGCAATCTTCATGTGTATGCCTTTCCTCCTCTGCCTCTCCTCCCAAAGGTACTTCTAAAGGTCAGACAGGACAAGCCAAGGATGATTTTAATAGCTCCAGATTGGCCTCGACAGCACTGGTACCCATTACTGAGAAGTCTGGCGGAAGCCTCCATGGCCTTTGCCTTCAATTCCACACCTATTGTCACAGGAGGACAGCCATTTGCTGAATGTCAAACTTCACTCTCTGCACCTGACAGCCTGGCATATTCTGTTTTGAACCATAGAGGGTCTCAACTTCCACAACAAGTTTTGAATGTGATTTTGGAAGCTAGAAGGCCTAGTACAAGGAAAGTGTACGCAGATAAATGGAAGAGATTTTTATTTTGGAGTGCAGCAAAAGATTTTGATGTTTCTGAGCCTAATTTGAGTGTGGCTCTTCAATATCTTACTGAGTTACTGGACAAGGGTTTGTCTTTCTCTTCTATTAAGGTTCATGCTGCAGCAATTTCGGCTCACTATGATTGTGTCCCACCATTGTTTTCTCATCCTTTATTCAAGCAATTTCTTAGAGGGGCAAAGAATATAAGACCCCCACGAAGAGCTCCTACTCCTGCTTGGGATCTCAATTTTGTGTTGGAGAAACTCACTCTACAACCCTTTGAGCCTGCAGCTACCTCTGAGTTGAAATATTTATCATGGAAGACTGCTTTTTTGTTGGCAATTACCTCTGCAAGAAGGGTTTCTGAATTGCAGGCCCTTATGGCAGTTGAGCCTTTCTTGATTTTCCATAAGGATAGGGTATCATTACGTACTAATCCTTCCTTTATGCCTAAGGTGGTTTCTAGTGTGGCTTTAAACCAAACTATTCATTTGCCTACTTTTTATGCAAATCCCCAAAATAAAGGGGAAAAGATTTTGCACACTTTAGATGTACACAGGCAGTTGCGTTATTATTTGGACAGAACTAAAGGGTTCAGGCAGTCTCAGCAGTTGTTTGTTTCTTTTGCTTTGAGTTCTCAGGGCAAGCCTGTGTCTAAACAAACTATTTCTAAGTGGATTGGGTTTTGCATTGCTTTCTGTTATTCCCATCATGGCAAGGAGGTTCCAGCTGGGATTAGGCCTCATTCCACTAGGGCTACTGCCACTTCAACAGCTTTTTGAGGGAGTGGCAACCAAGGATATTTTGGAGGCAGCTACTTGGAGTTCAGTGCATACTTTCTCTAGGCATTATCACCTGCCACTTTACTCTAAATCCAGGGCTGGTTTTGCCACTGCTGTTTTGCAGGGCATGTTGGCAGCTCCTGCTTCCTTGTAGTTAGCCATCCTCCCTTACCTCTGCTTTGGGATTCTACCCAAGTGTAAGGACTGCAGCAATGTGAGATGAAGAACATAGTACAGTTTTGTACCTACCATAAATGTAGATGTTCGAAGATCCACATTGCTGCAGTCCAATTTACCCTCCCTCCTTCCCCTCTGTAGTTAGAGGTGGTTGTGTGGGTTGGGTTGTACATTTTGTGTATATTGTATATTTTGTACATATAGTTAGTGCAAGGGTGGTTGGTTGGGTGTTTGCTGTCTTTTGGTTTTGACCTTTATTTTTAGGGTCTTCTGACATCTGGGGCAAGAAAAGACTTGAGGATATGACGTCGGTCATGCGCATTTGTACCCTGACGTCCTGATGTCAGTCAAATACTTTGATATTCGGGCCGACCGAGGACAGCGGACTACCCAAGTGTAAGGACTGCAGCAATGTGGATCTTCGAACATCTACATTTATGGTAGGTACAAAACTGTACTTTTTGTGCCTACCATAAATGTAGATGTTCGAGTGTTCACCCTGCTGCAGTCCAGGTTACCCTCCCTCCATCCCCTCTGAACTAGCTGGACTTATCTCTACCACTTTATCCTACTCTACCTCTGTGGTGTATTTGCTTGTACCTAAGGGTTTTGTTTTATTTATATATATATATATATATATATATATATATATATATATATATAGATATAGAGATATAGAGATATAGATATAGATATAGATATAGAGATATAGAGATATAGATATAGATATATAGATATAGATATAGATATAGATAGATATAGATAGATATAGATATATATATATATATATATATATATATATATATATATATATATATATATATAGATATATATATATATAGCCTACCTTTTGGGGGCACCTGACATCTGGGGCAAGAAAAACTGAAGAAAATGGTGTCGGATGCCTCTTATATACCCCTGGCGCACTGACGTCAGGGAAGAAGCGCCAGCAACCGACGCCGGACCAAGACTTTGGAATTTGGGCTGACTGCAGGATAACCCAAGTGTGATGACTGCAGCAGGATGAACACTCAAACATCTACATTTATGGTAGGTACAAAACTGTACTTTTTGTATCATTGCTCCCCTTTATAATATGAGGAATGAAATGCTGTTGCCAAATACTGCATTTAATACTATTACCTTCTATTGCATTTTTTGATTTTAATGTGTATTCTCAGTATGCATTTACTCTGTGTCAGTATGCCAGAGCTCGGGCCCTGGTCATGACTGAAAAGGGTCAGCCTGTCCAGACTATCCACCCAGTTAACGAAGTGAAATAAATAAAAATAAACTCTAGTGATCTTCATCCATTTTAGATGGTATTACAGCTGGGGTCCATTTGGGGGTAGTAGCAATTGATGAAGTGTTCCATGTGTTTAGTGGAGCATGTAGTAACTGAGATCTGTGATAGTAACAGTAGCTGTCCAAACATGGTCACCTTTGCAGCCTGGATTTCTGCTTATTGTAAACTTGTGTGGTTTGAGTGTTTGTAGCCAGTCTAAGACTTTTCTACTCTTCAAAGTTCATTATTCTCATGGGGAGGTGAGACAGCTGTTTGTATAGATTTTGTACTTGCACGGTTGGTTTGTACATAGTTTTTATCATAGTAATGAGTTCTGTATGGATTATTCTAAAGAACCAGTAGAGTATATCCCACAGTTCTGATTTGGAGTGCTCAGATGGAGTATAGATAATTCTTTTATCAGCTTGTTATGTTAATCATGTAGTTTTGATTTCTCTTTGTTAAACAGACTGTAGCTGTTTGCTGTGCAGAGTATCTATTTGGTGAGGTACTTTCTACCGTCATGACCCTTCTGATTCTTTTATGTGCTCTGTTCTTTTATGAAACTGTTTTTGTCCTTTTATGCCTCGACCAAAACTCATCTATCCATGCTTGAAATTCACACGATGTCCTTCATGGATGCATCTGCAGTCATAACAAGTGGGTTGTCCTGTCGTCAGGCAGCCCTGCAGTCGGCCGGATTCCAAAGTCCGGGTCCGGCTTCGGCTGATGTCGCACTCCACCCGACGTCATCTCTGTTGGTCTTCGGGTATAAAAGCATCAGCCGACGCCATTTTCCTCAGTCTTTCTTGCCGCGTGGCGCCCGAAGCAGAAGCTGTTCGCAAGTGCCGGTCGGTCGGATCCAGAGATTACTTCTACCGAATACTACTTCGAAGACTTCTAAAGCTAAGTACCCCGTTGGGGACTCTTTCTTGCCTCAGCCGATGTCAGAAAAAGTTAACAATTGTTTAACCTGTGGGAAACAAATACCTCATAAAGATTTCCACTCTTACTGTCTGCCTTGTTTAGGCCCAGCCCACGACGTAGCAGCCTGTTCAGCCTGTGCCTCTTTCAACCGAACGCTTAGGCGTCTGTCGGAGTTTGCAGAACAGTTTTTCGGTTCTGATTTTGCGTACATTATGCCGCCGGATCCTCCGACTACCCCAAAAAGCAAAGATAAAGACCGACACTCGCGGTCCGCGGTTTCGCCGAAACCACGGTAAAGCAAACATGAGTGTCTCGGTTTCGCGAAACCGAGAAAACTGATCAAAGTACAGCTGAACCTATTCTTACAACTGAGGCCCCTGCTACAACTCTTGAATCGACCTCAGAAATTTTACCCACTACGGTGGTTGACTTATCAGACACCATCCCTTGGATGTCTCTACCCCAGCACGTGGTACTGCTAGGCCTCCAGCTGCCATGTCCATTAAGGCCTTCGCCAGGGCTAAAGCAGCCAAGACTACTAAAACAGTGCCTGTTGAAGCGCCCACATCCAGGCCCTCTTCTAGTTCTCAAATGCTTTCTTTGGCAGAAGATTTAATTTCTTTAGTTAGAGGATCTCAATCTCACCCAGACAGGGCCTCTCAGCCCCAGAGAAGAGACCTAGGGCAGAGCCCCTGAGCCAGTGTCTTCTGATGATTCTGCTGATGAATCAGACATAACTGACCAGCCTGAGGCTCCCTTCTCCAATTTTGAAGATTCTGATGCTGAAGAATCCATTCCAGCTGCTTCCCCACCACAAGAATTCTCCTTTGGGAAACCTTGCATGCCATGCGAGAACAGTTCCAATGGCAGCAACAGGATTTTTCAGACTCCAGAAAAGACTTAGGACCTTTCTGCACCTCCCACAGCACAGGCCCTTAGCTATACCTCCTGTTCTCTCTGTGGTGGATGATGCTTTCAATGATGTTTGCTCCGCTCCAGATTCTTTACCCCAGCCCCTGCCAAACCAGACAGATTTTACAGGGTGCCAGATACTCATCACCACCTTTACAAGGCCCCACTTGCAGACCCAGAAACTATATCCCAGGGTCCCAAGGCAGTAGCCGCGACCACAGCTAAAAACCCTATTCCTTCTGAAAGGGAAGCAAGGTCATTAGACAGATGGGTAAAAAGGTCTGCACTTCAGCTACTCTCTCAGCTAGAGCTTTAAACTGTCAGTTTCACATGATACAATACCAAGAGTTTATGCTTGATCAGTTAACTAAAAACTAACCACTGATGAATCTCTTGATAAGAAATATGTATTAGAGATGGTAAATAACATACAACAGGTTAGCAACCATTCCTTAAAATGTGGCTGTGATGCACTGGAGGCTTCATTTAGATCAGCCATGACAGGCACAGTGATAAGAAGGCATGCATGGCTAAAGGAACAAGCTTTACCGGATCATGTTAAAGCTAAGTTGCTAGATGCTCCTATGGACAAGACAAGTTTGTTTGGTACACCTGCCCAGCAGGTTATGAAGAAAATGGAAGAAAAGGCAAAATCTGTTCAAACTGTTAAAGATTTCTTGCAGGTTCAACCCCAAGGTTTAGCAGGAACTGGCCTGCCAAAAATTGGTCCTTTCCTGACTCCACAAAATTTCAAAGGGGCAGGAATAGACGTTCCAGAGGCAGAAACCAATCCAGAGGAGGTGGCTACAGAGGACGACAGTGGCAAGGTAACATCAGAGGCACAGACACAGCCACTGCCACTACATCAGCACAACCACAGTGACTTAATCCTAAATCCGCCTACCAGGGAACAAATAGCAGCTCCTCTAGGCGGAAAGTTAACCTTATTTTCAAAGAACTGGCACTACATAACAAAAGACAAGTGGATTTTACAAACCATAGATCAAGGTTACGGTTTCACTTCCACACTTTACCAGTCAAAAGAGGAATGCCAAATCTACCTCCAAATCAAAAACAGAGGCTCTACGCCAGATAATGGAGTTAGCAAACATGAGAGCTGTGGAAAGAGTGCCAACAGCAGAACAAGGAAAGGGTTCTACTCCAGACTATTCCTAGTTCCATGAAAGGAAAAAAGTTGGAGACCAATTGTCGACCTGTCCACCTTAAATACATACATCATTGTCCCAAAATTCAAAATGCTGACCCTACAGCAACTTCTTCCCATGCTGGGCAAGGAGTCTTGGCTGGTAACTCTAGATCTCAAGGAGGCATACCTGCACGTCCCCATTCGACCAATCTGCAGAAGATACCTCAGATTTCTTGCAGGATCAGAGCACTATCAATTCTCAGCATTGCCCTTTGGCTTATCTACTGCCCAGAGTATTCACAAAATGCCTGGCATCAGTAATCGCCATTGCAGACTACAGGAATTCAAATTTACCCATACCTGGGCGACTGCCTGCTACAAGGGACAACAAAAGCAAGCTGACAACAGATTTACAAAGGGTCATTTACTTGCTACAAGGACTGGGATACACAGTCAATTTACAAAAGTCAAGGCTGATACCATCCCAAACAAGGACATTCTTGGGCGGAATTGGACACAGTACAACAAATGGCATTCCTGACTGCAGAAAAACAAAAGAACTTCCTCTTTACTTCTTGGCACTAACAAAACTGAACAAGTTAACAGCAAGAAAAGTTCTGCAGGCCTTGGGCTTCATGGCATCATGCATAATCTTGGTCCCATTTGCCAGACTACATATGAGGAAACTACAGTGGTACCTAAAGAATTTATGGTCCCAACACAGACACAGTCTAGAAACAGAAATCCCACTAATTCCATGCTTAAAACAGGAGTTCCTATGGTGGGCTCAGGCATGCCAGTCAAACCCAGGCCTACCCTTTCGCAGATGTCAACCAAGCCAGACCATCACAACAGACGCTTCAGACCTAGGATGGGGGGCCCACATGCTGGACAAATGCGTGCAAGGATTGTGGACACAGGATCACCTTCACCTGCACATCAATCTAAAAGAAATGCTGGCAGTAAAACTGGCAATCCAAAAGTTCAAACCATTTCTCAAAGAGGGCCAGTTGATGATAAGGACAGACAACACCACAGTCATGTGGTACATCAACAAACAGGGAGGCACTCATTCCTACCCCCTATGCAGAATGACCTTGGAGCTGTGGACCCTGGCACTCAGCTACAACATTCAGTTACAGGCAATATTTGTACCGGGGAAAGACAATACTCTAGCAGACATATTAAGCAGAACCACTTCGGATGCCCACGAATGGAAGCTGCACCCGGACATCTTCAAGACCATCTCAAAGAAATGGGGAATTCCACAGATAGACCTATTCGCATCACCTCTCAATCACCAGCTCAAAAAATTCTGCACAAGGACATTCCACCCACTAGCATGGAAAGTGGACTCACTCTCCTTCAACTGGAAAGGCCTAACAGCATATGCATTCCCACCTCTTCCTTTGATACACAAGGTACTACTAAAAATCAAGGAAGAACGTCCAAGGATAATCCTGATAGCTCCAAACTGGCCAAGACAACACTGGTACCCACTACTGAAGAGCATGTCTCGGAACAAGATGTGGCCAATACCTCTGATGCCTTTGATGTTAACTCAGAACAACTACAGCATCATACATCCAAACCTAAAAACGCTGCAACTGACTGCATGGAACATCACATAGCAGCAGCTAATCCAGAACTTTCCCAAAGAGTTAAAGACATTATTCTTGAAGCACGCAGACCTTCAACAAGAAGGAATTATGCTGGAAAATGGAAAAGGTTTGTCATTTGGAGTACGGAAAGAGGAAAAGATGTGTCAAACATAGATATGCCTAACACTCTGGAGTATCTGGCCGAACTTCTTCATTCAGGCCTGTCCTACTCCTCCATCAAGATACATGCATCAGCTATTTCAGCAGAATACAGCCTTGATCCACCTGTTTTTTCGCACCCTTTGCTCAGGCAGTTCCTCAGAGGAATCAAGAATGTAAAACCTCCAAGGAAACCACCATTACCAGCTTGGGATTTAAACTTTGTGCTAGAAAAGTTGACACTATCACCCTTTGAACCAGCAGCAACAGCAGACCTACAACACCTGTCATGGAAAACTGCTTTCCTACTGGCAATTACTTCAGCAAGGAGGGTTTCAGAACTACAGGCCTTAATGGCAGTGCAACCCTTCCTAATCTTCCACCAAGATAGAGTGTCCATGAGGACTAATCCTACATTTATGCCCAAGGTGGTATCCAGAGTGTCTTTAAACCAGGCAATCCACCTACCTACCTTCTTTCCCAACCCACAAAACAGAGGGAAAGAATACTGCATACCTTGGATGTACATAGACAGCTACGCTACTACTTGGACAGAACAAAAATAGCAGAAAGACTGACCAACTTTTTGTAGCCTATGCAACAGGAAGGGAAGGAAAAGCTATTTCCAAACAGACAATCTCCAAATGGATAGGAAATTGCATACGATACTGTTACTCCTTCCATGGAAAACCAATTCCACAGAACATAAGACCTCATTCTACAAGGGCAACAGCCACTACCACAGCCTTCTTACGAGGAGTGGCAACCAAAGACATTATTGAGGCGGCTACTTGGACCTCCGTGCATACATTTGCCAAGCATTATAATTTGCCTCTATATTCCAGATCCCGAGCAGGGTTTGCCACTGCTGTACTGCAAGGGATCCTAAACACACCATAATCTACTTTTATCCTCCTCCCCTAGTTGGCTATGGTATTCTACCCACTTGTTATGACTGCAGATGCATCCATGAAGGACATAGTACAGTTTTGTACCTACCATAAATGTAGATGTCCGAACTGGATAGCATCTGCAGTCAGGATTACCCTCCCTCCTTCCCCTCTGTGGTACTCCTAGGGTGTTTACCCTCCTAATAGATAGCTGTTGGGGGGGAGTCTTTTATGGTGTATTTGTTTGTATATATGTACATATATGCTTATTGTTGTGTTCACCTCTATCTATTTGGAAACATTGGCATCTATCCAAATTTTTAGCCTGCAAGAGGGCTACTGGCATCTGGGGCAAGAAACACTGAGGAAAATGGCGTCGGCTGATGCTTTTATACCCGAAGACCAACAGAGATGACGTCGGGTGGAGTGCGACATCAGCCGAAGCCGGACCCGGACTTTGGAATCCGGCCGACTGCAGGGCTGCCTGACGACAGGACAACCCACTTGTTATGACTGCAGATGCTATCCAGTTCGGACATCTACATTTATGGTAGGTACAAAACTGTACTTTATATTCATATTGAGGCAAATTAAGATTAGTCTTTTAAGGACACCCATGGAAAAAGGTAGAAGTGTGTTTACTCTTGGTAGGTAGAGGTACAAAATATATGTCTCTGTGGAGAGTTAGTAGGATTAAAAGACTGGATTATTCAGTGTTTTTCTTGAACTTCTACTTCATAGTAGTGTCTGGAACGTTTTAATCTTTCTTGTGACACCTGTAAGGTTTTCTCCATCACCCATTGCATTCTCTTTTTTTCTTTTTCAGCATTTGTTTGTTGCTCTCTTCTTCAAATAATTTGAAGTCATCTTCTATAACTGTGTGATGATTTGGAAGAGCAGTATTTGCTATGTTTTCTTTTTTCCGGATTCAGTGTAGTCTATTTCTACCTCTCTAGCTCTTTCTGAAGAGTTATGTTTTAAGCTTGTTCTGATACTGTTGCTTATAATTTATTTTGCAACTTTCCATTTCATTTAGGGGACTGTTGATCTCCGTAAGGAAACTGTACAAGTTTGGTAAGAATTGTGTACAATTCTACAACTTGTTTTTCTGAATGATTTAAGCTGAAAGTCGCCCCTCCTCCAAATCTCAATTCTGCAGTCTTTTCTGTCTGCTGGTCCTTGTTGCCTTCAAGTTTAGTTTATTTTCTCTTTTGCTGCTATTTTTCAGATTTTATTTATTTTTGTATTCAGGAAAACTAAGTATGTGGTTGTAGCGGTGACCATGGAGGGGGTGATACTTGTTTGTTTGTGTCTTTTGGCTTTTCCCGGTTAATAGGTAGAAATTTTTTTTGTGCATTTGACTTACATAAATATGTGATTAAAGGATATTTTTGTTGCCCTGTCCCTATGGGTTACAATCTTGGGTCATCTGCTTTAAGGTCCTTTACAAGGTTAAAGGCATTGTCTATTTCCATTCATTCATGGAGGGAGTGTAGTATGCAATACGTCTACATCTAAAGGAAGAATTAGACCCGCAGTGGTGGTGCTGCGGTAGCGTTGTCGCCTCACAGTAATACGCTGTCCTGTTCGATCCTCAGCTAGAGCATCTTCTGCGTGGAGACATGCGTGAATGGACGTACCTTTGTTGAAGGTTGTGCGTCAGAGCTGGTAACTCGGCATGTAAAAATCAACTACCAATCATTAGCGGACCGGAGTTCCGCTGTGGCGACCCCTAACCGGGAAAAGCCGAAAGAAACAAACAAACAAAATAAATTATGCATCCGTATGAATACTTGATTCTTTACAGCTTCGTAATCCTATTGATGTTTCGTAATATCCACAAAATATAGGCATTAGTTTTGTGAGGTGGAATAGTGATATTTATATCCTTTGAAAAATTAAATATTAAATCTTTCAACACACTGCAGTCTTGGTTTATTAGTGTCTCTAAAGTTTTGAAATTGGGGCATTTAAAAAGTTTGTGTTAAGTAAACATTAAAGTAAATCCCTGGGATTCATGAAGCTCAGCGCAAGGCCGGCATTAGGCTTGCGCCGACCGTGCTGCGTGAAGATGGAGCAGTAGCGCCAAATGCATATTAATGAAGGCACGCTGCCACCACAGCCACGTGCATAGGAAAGGAGCGCGTGTCGAAATACCGTACGGAGGCATGGAAATGTTAGCTGTCGACGTGCAACTTAAAATGCATATAACAATTTGCAAGCAATTTGTCAGTGTCTGTGGATACTGAAACATATGCAAAGCATGCAAGACAGTTCCTGTGAACACAAAATGAAGAAGCAAACACAAATGCACGGTAGGGAATAACGGGGTCCCTATCCCGCGAACAAATGACATTGAAAACCGTGTGCCCGTAGTCCAACGCAGTATAGATAGTTATACCAAGTGGAAGTGAAACTCATCATATGTTAGCGCGCTGCCAATAGGTACGTCCAGCCCAATGGTCAGGGTCACCAGCTGACCCATATTGTGAGGGAAGGTACACAGCTGGGCAGATGTGTCCATAACAAAAAAACACAATAAATGTACATATCTAGCGACCGTATGACCGAATTATATCCCACAACGCATGTAATAGTCGCATACAATAGGTATGTCCATATTTCACATACCAAATGTGACAGGAAATAGAATAAGCATGTAAACGAAACAGAAGGAGCATATAAATTGCTACAACAATAAGGCAACATGTAGGCTGAAAGGAACAGTATTATCTGTACCGTTGACTGTGGGTACGTGTTGTCCAGTACATTCGGATATGTGTCTGGAATATATCCCATCCTGGACATAGGAAAAGGTGGCATCCTACCAATGATTAGAACAGTCGGCCAAAATCCACACATCAGCGGTCCAAGCCGAACTTGTCAGGATGTGTCACAGTTGAACGGGTATTACCCGGGTATACCAACCATGTCATGAAAGTTAAGTATGGGTGTGTACCTATGTGCGGGAGGTATAGCATGTGGAAAGTCAAACATGGCAGGGTAGTCCACACAACCATACAGGTACCTGACATATGTAGGGTATGCAATGTGTTACCTTGACCGTGGCATGGGCCATCAACCAAAGCAATGATGATGGAGTGTCAGGAATATGTGTGTGTGTGTGTGTGGGGGGGGGGGGTAATGGTATAATCCTCGAAGGCGACACTGAGTCGTATGCAGAATAGGTGAACCGGAGGTGTACGAGGGAGCACCTGGTGAAGCAGAAAGAAACACAAAAACATGTATACACATCTGCAATACAACCAGACAGGCCGAACACAATCCCACAAACATATGAATATTAAAATGTGCGATACAAATGTATAGACATGTCACCGGCACATACCCACAGATTGGTCCTGATGGAACTGGCCATATCAAATGCAACACATCTGGATGCATAATGGATTACCCAGCATCCCCATCCACAGCACACAACCCACTCCCATACCTGAACGTCCACCAAATCCAGCCATACTTGGCCTACTGGTTTGGTGCAGCCACATCTGCACATAGTGACCACTACGCATATGTAGTAGGTAGTGTCACCCTAGGCAGTTTCAGGATTGCAAACTATGTATCCCTTGCATGTAAAACCCCCAGCACATTTTTGTAACGCCAGAAGAATGTTCGGTATTTGTCTTGTTTTGGTCTTGTTCAATTTTTGGGATATCCCTCATGGGATAAGTAATCTGTGTAAACATTAGAATGGGTATGAAGACACAAAGTCCAGTCCTGTAGATATCTGGACACAAGTTGGAATGTGCAGTAATGGTGCAAGAGACTGTCCAGCCCTAGATGGCCATGCAGAACCTACTACCCAGGATCAAACACCTGCCTGTGACGCACATGTCCCAACACGAATAAGCGAGAGAATATATTGCACACATTCGCATAGTGGCACATGGTATAAGGGTGATGAAGGCACTGACATAAACAGGATACCCCCTGATCCACTGTGTGACGGACAATTAATGTGTGTGTAGGCATGACCTGACCAACAATGATACAATGCCAAGTGTCCTGTGATTGTAGGAAATAACTATGTACCATACTGTATGTAACAGTTGCCTGAAGCGGTCACGTCAGGATAGAATAAACGTATTCGTAGAAGAAACAGGCAAACAACAAAAGTGCCAAAGGTATAAGGCTCACAGCTAGGAAACAAATGAATGTTTTAAACCTGCACTGACCGTAGCTATGTGTTGGCCCAAACAATCTGGTGTCCGCAGTAGGGTTACCATCTGTCCCGCTTTGCGAGGGACCGTCCCTCTTTGGACAGATGTTCATCATGTTACCCTGCTGCAGTCATCACAGTTGGGTTATCCTGCCGTCAGGCGGTCCCGCAATCGGCCCAAATTCCAAAGTCTTCGGTTGCTGTCGCTTCTTCCCTGACGTCAGTGCGCCAGGGGTATAAAAAATGCAGCCGACGCCATTTTCTTCAGTCTTTCTTGCCGCGCGGTGCCCGAAGCAGAAGCAGTTCGCAAGTGCCTGTCGGCCGACACCTGAGATTTTCGAATAGTTTCAGTCCGAAGTCTTCAAAGCTAAGTACCCCATTGGGGAACCTTTTCTTGCCTCAGTCCGATGTCAGAAAAAGTTAACAATTGCATTTCTTGTGGGAAGCAAATACCTCATAAGGATTTTCATTCTTTTTGTATACCTTGCCTAGGCCCAGACCACAACGTCAATAGTTGTCGGTTTTGTGCTAGGTTCAATAAGCGAACTATAAAGCGATGCTTTGATTTCACACATCACTACTTCGGTATGAAATTTAATTACACTATGCCATCGGAGCAACCAACTACCGGCGTGCATAAAAAATGCAAAGATAAAGAAAGGCAGCCTAGATCCAAGCCAGACTCCGAGCCCTCGGCTGGGCCGGTCGCCGGTTCTCTGGTTTTCAGTGAGGTGCCTACGCAGCCCCTGGCTACCACCGAATTGGATCCCCAGACCATTTCTGATTCTCCAGCAGAGAGTTCTAGGCCGATGCAGCCATTTTCTTTAGGCCCTACCGACGACATTGCTGTAGGAGAACCGGTGCTGTAGAAACACCTTCGGTTTCTGAAGGTGTCTTCAGACCGACTACTCTCACCATAAAATCTTATGCTAAGCTTAAGACTCTTCTACAACCAAAAAAGACTACACTTCAGTCTCCAGGTCAAGGCCCTATGCCTAAGAAACAGATGCTTAAAATGGCTGAAGATTTAATTTCTTTGATCAAGGGTTCCCACCCCCCCCCCCCCGACAAAAAGCCTAGACAAGAGGAGGATTATGCCTCCTCTGATCAAGTGTCCGTTTCCTCAGGCTCCTCCGAGGAACAGGATTACTCCTTTCCCCCTTTTGAAGATTCTGATGCTGAAGACTCCATTCCCTCAGCTTCTCCCCCTACAGATTATTCCTTTGGGGAAACCTTACATACCATGAGGGAACATTTTCACTGGGAAGGTCAGGACTACTCCGACTCAAAGAAAAGGCTCTGAGAGTTTCTTTTACTCCCCCAGCACAGACCACTTGCTATTCTCCCAGTTTTTAGACATTGTGGATAATGTTTTTTTAGAATCTAGTCTAAATCCAGATTCTCTGCCTCCTGCTCCAGCCAAACCAGATAGATACTATAGAGTGCCTGACTCACACAAATTCCTATACAAAAGCCCTGTTGCTGATCCAGAGACAATCTCCCAGGGTCCCAAAGGGGCTAAGGCTTCTATGGCTAAAAATCCTGTACCCTCTGAAGGGGATTCCAGAGCACTAGATAGGTGGGGAAAGAAGGTTTACACCTCAGCTACTCTAGCTATGAGTGCACTAAATTGTCAGTTTCACATGCTTAAATACCAACAATTCCTAATGTCTCAAATAAAACAAAAGATGGGCACGCACCCTCAACAGTCTGAATTCAAGGAAATGCAGGATCTGTTGCATGCAGCTGAACAGGTGGGCAAACATACTTTACAATGTGGTTTTGATGCCTTGGAAGCTTCCTCTAGAGCAGCTGTTACTGGGTCTGTTATACGTAGGCATGCTTGGTTAAAGGAACAATCCCTGCCTGATCATGTTAAAGCAAAGTTACTAGATGCACCCTTACAGCAGGATGTCTTATTTGGGGTTAAAGCAGAGGAGGTTTTAAAGAAAATGGAGGATAAGGCAAAATCTATGCAGACGGTCAAAGATTTCTTACAGGTACAGCCCCCATGCTTCAGCAGAAATTGGCCAACAAAAAATTGGTCCTTTCCAGCTTCTGACAGACCACAGAGGGGTAAATACAGGCGACCAAGGGGCAGAGGACAAGCACAAATCCCTTACAAACCTCGCCAATGGGGCACTGCAACACAGAAGGAAGGAGAAGACAGGTCCCAAACTACTAGAAGGCAAACACAATGACTTAAACCTCAAACTGCCAAGCCAAACTCTCTTGGCAGCTCCCTTGGGAGGAAAATTAGCACTTTTTGCAGACAACTGGCGTATCGTCACAAAGGACAAATGGGTCCTAGACATTATCTCACAAGGATACAGATTCCATTTCCACACCTTGCCAAGGATAAAAGGAATGCCAAACCTGCCACAAAATCAGTGGTCAGAGGCACAAAAACAAATTACAGCTCTCATGGACATGAGAGCCATTCAACTGGTACCTACACAGGAGCAAGGCCAAGGATTTTACTCAAGGCTCTTTCTAGTCCCCAGAAAGGACAAAGCTTGGAGACCCATTCTGGACCTTTCAATTTTAAACACCTTCTTGCAAGTACCCAAATTCAAGATGCTAACACTACAGCAGCTTCTTCCCATGTTGGGCAAGAAAGCTTGGCTAGTAACATTGGACCTCAAGGAGGCATACCTGCATGTCCCTATCAGACAAAATTGCAGAAGATACCTCAGTTTCATTGCAGGTTCAACCCATTACCAATTCTCTGCACTGCCCTTTCGCTCATCTACTGCACCCAGTGTCTTCATAAAATGCCTGGCACCAGTAATTGTATACTGCAGACAAAGAGGGATTCAAATATATCCATACCTGGACGACTGCCTCATACAAGCAGAAAGTAAGGACATTCTCTTACACCACCTGGCTTTTGTAAAACATCTTCTAAGTTGCCTAGGGTACACAGTAAACGAAAAGAAATCAAAACTAGTGCCCTCACAAAATATGACATTCCTGGGTGCCAGCTTGAATACAACGGCCCAGATGGCTTATCTGATGCCAGACAAACAGCTACAATTAACTCAATACGTCAGAGCAATGGCAACAAAGACCCAACTCCCTGCAAGAAAAATTCTGCAGGCCTTGGGCTACATGACATCTTGCATACTACTAATACCATTTGCAAAACTGTATATGAGAAAATTACAATGGTACCTAAAAAGCGTATGGACTCAACACAGCCACGGCTTAGAAACAATGATACCTCTCATTCCCTGCCTTCAACAGGAGTTTCTATGGTGGTCGCAGGAATGTCACCTCAACAAGGGTCAGCCTTTCACCTTACCCCCAGCCAGGCAAACTATGACAACAGATGCATCGAACTATGACTGGGATGCACACATGGCAGGACAGTGCATTCAAGGCATATGGACTGCAGATCAAAGAAATGCTAGCTGTACAAAATGCTCTAACAGCCTTCAAGGACCTCTTACATCCAGGACAGCTTATCATAAGGACAGACAACACCACAGCAATGTGGTACATAAGCAAGGGGGTACACACTCCTGCCCTCTATGCAGGCAAGCAATGACCTTGTGGAACACAGCACTGGCTTACCAGGTTCAGTTGCAAGCACACACATTGGCAGACGACCTAAGCAGAAACATCATGGATCCCCACGAGTGGAAACTGGATCCACAAGTGTTTGCAATGATAACTCAAAAATGGGGGCTCCCAGACATAGTTTTGGGGGCTGGCAAACGGGTCTATCAACTAACAAAATTTTAAACAAGGACTTTTCACCATCAAGCTTGGAAAGTGGACGCACTCTCATTCAGTTGGAAAATGCTAACAGTATATGCCTTTCCTCCATTACCTCTTCTCACAAAGGTGCTGAAAGTCAGGATGGAGAGACCCCGAATGATATTCATTGCCCCAGACTGGCCACGCCAGCACTGGTACCCACTATTAAGGAATATGGCACAGGGCCCACCATGGATTCTACCACAAATTACCCATCTGCTCACACAGCAAGACAATCAGATTCTACACAGCCAGCTCAAAACCTTAAACTTGGCTGCATGGCAAATCACCTAAGCAACCACCCAGCTCCTCTCTCACAAGCTGTTATGGATGTTATTTTGGATGCCAGGAGGCCCAGCACCAGGAAAGCCTACTCAGACAAATGGAAAAGGTTTTGCGCCTGGAACCAAGCTAAAGGCCTAAATACCCTTCAGCCTGACATATCTCAGATTCTGCAATATTTAACTGAGATGTTACACAAAGGGCTTTCCTTTTCATGTATTAAAATCCACGCCTCAGCTATTTCAGCTCACTACAACACGGATCCTCCCTTATTTTCACATCCACTCCTAAGGCAGTTTCTCAAAGGGGCCAAAAACATTAGGCCTCCCAGGAGAGCACCAACACCTACTTGGGACCTCAACTTTGTTCTGGAAAAACTTACGCTACCTCCTTTTGAGCCAGCTTTCTCAGCTGACTTAAAGTTTATATCATGGAAGACTGCCCTGCTGCTAGCAATTACTTCAGCGAGAAGAGTTTCAGAGCTTCAGGCGCTAATGGCAGTAGAGCATTTCCTCATTTTTCATCAAGACAGAGTTTCTCTATGAACTAACCCCTCCTTTATGCCTAAGGTGGTATCCAGTGTGGCTCTAAATCAAGCCATCCATTTACCCACCTTCTTTCCAAATCCACAGAACAAAGGAAAAAGACTCCTACATTCCTTGGACATTCACAGGCAGCTACATTACTACATGGATAAAACGAAGGTTTTCAGAAAATCTGACCAGCTTTTTGTATCCTATGCTAAAGCATCACAAGAAAAGGCCAGCTCAAAACAGACCATTTCCAAATGGATAGGACATTGCATACGTTTTTGCTACACCCACCATGGAAAATCAGTTCCTGCTAGCATAAGGCCCCACTCTACCAGGGCAGCAGCTACATCTACAGCCTTCCTTAGGGGGTTGCCAACCAAGGATATTCTGGAAGCTGCAACTTGGAGTTCAGTACACACCTTCACCAAACATTACCACTTACCACTTTACTCTAAGACTAGAGCTGGCTTCGCCACTGCAGTTTTGTAGGGCCTTCTAGCCTCCTCTAACCCTGTTTGACTCCACCTCCCATCCTTAGCTTTGGGATTCTACCCAAGTGTGATGACTGCAGCAGGGTAACACGAACATAGTGCAGTTTTGTACCTACCATAAATGTAGATGTTCAAGTGTATACTCTGCTGCAGTCCAGGTTACCCTCCCTCCATCTCCTCTGACCTAACTTAAGACCTTTCTATACCTTAAAATCTGTTACAACCTTTGTGGTGTATTTGCTTATAGCTGCAGGGTTTTTGTGTTTATGCTACACTTTTTATTATTGGTATTATCTACTGATCACCATTGGGGGGGGGGGGGCACCTGACATCTGGGGCAAGAAAAACCGAAGAAAATGGCGTCGGATGCCTCTCATATACCCCTGGCGCACTGACGTCAGGGAAGAAGCGACAGCAACCGATGCCAGACCAAGACTTTGGAATTCAGGCTGACTGCGGGACCGCCTGACAGCAGGATAACCCAATTGTGATGACTGCAGCAGGGTATACACTCGAACATCTACATTTATGGTCGGTACAAAACTGTACTTTGTGTCCTGACAAAATACATTACAAATGGCAAATGTCCTGAGGTTGTAGGACATAATTATGTCCCATATGTTATGTAATAGTTGCAGAAAATAATTATTTCAGTATCTAAAATACCTAAATGTTACAAGAAACAGAATAAGCAACTAAACCGCTACAACAATAGGCTTTTATGTAGGCAAATAAGTAAAGTTCTATCCTTTGTACTGACGGTGGGTATGTGTCTGCTTGTAAAATCTGATGTGTGTTCTGAAAATGTCCTATCTTGGCCATTTGAAAAGGTGGCAACCCTAGTCCCCAGAATACATCCCAACCTGTACATATGACAATGTCAACGCTACCAATGGTCAGAGCATTCACACAATAACTGGTCAGCCTCTTAACCACTCACAAAGCCAGTGACCCTTGGGGGAAAGGTGAACAATGAAGAGTAATAGACGCATTTAACTTCAGAAAATTAGTAGTATTACGAATCTGTCAGCACGTTCCAAGTTAATGGTACTAATATGGTAGAAGTGTCCGTGATTGTCCCTGAGTTGTCATAGCCTTGTCCCTGTAGAAACAAGTCCCCGAGTATCACAGAGGTCCGTACACATAAGTACACCAACCAACTGTCACATCTGTTGACAGGACTATTGCATACCTGTAGTGAATTTATAACAGATGTCCAGAATAATATTCATTTTATCTATAAATGAATGAAATAGTCAAATGGGAAGAGAAACACATGGAAACCACCCCCCAACCTGCATTATGTGGTGGAACCACTCCTCGCCCTAAATTATGTAGCGCCAACCCAATAATGTGGTCAGAGGTTACCAAACACCTGTGTCTGTAAACAAAGGTAGAATGTTAAAATCTGGACTAACTCTGTCCATGTGCTATGTCTGATCTTTGAACAGCGCCAGGGCAGTTCTAGTCACCAGTCAGCCGAGCCTAAACCCGGACCAGCACATGAACACCCTGACAGTCAAACACGCATATGTGCAAAGACTATAAGCGTAGGCGTTCTGAATATCCTTGGAGTGAGTAGACCTGCAGCACGGGTCCAGAGCAGTAGGAAATGGGGAATGTCCTAATTGTAGTACTGCGGTTTTCCCAGCAGGAGAATGGGTACCTGCTGTGTAAGGGAAGCGGTGAGGCGTATGTCAGAGTAGCTATGAACCATGTGTATACATATAAATGAGCCAGAACACCAATAGTGTAGTGGTTACAACATCCACCCAATGTAAAGGCATTCCCGGTTCAAGTACGACTATAACACATATTAATTGTGTAATGAATGCCTCTGTGCTGTAAAGCCAACATTTATACATGTAAAGGTGACCGCATTCGCATGGGTCCGTTAACCGGATTCCATCAAAGTGGTACTTTCATAAGGAATAAGGCACATGTAATCCCAAAGAAGTGCCTGTAAACATATGTAACTCAGAATAAGTAGATGCAAGTGCGCCTGCGCGGGTGTACGCAGCTATTAGCATAGCAAATGTATGTTGTCTTGTACAGGTGTAACTTTTGTATATATAGATAGATGTGTGTATAGATAAATTTCTACAGACATAACAGAAATATGCAATTATATATCTACATATTTATCTATATATACACATATATAAATATATATATATATATATCTATATATATATATATATATATCTATATATATATATATCTATATATATATATATATATATATATATATATATATATATATATTTATACAGATATGTAAGGAACGCCAAAAGACAAAAGCAAACATAAGGGTTTTGAAGGGAATCCAGAGCAAGTAAGGAATTATGAAGTGCTCACAGCATATGCCACATAAAGCTGCACAAGTGTGAGTAGAGCACCGCTCTTCACACCAGAGGCAGGGTTATACCAGTGGCCATAACATCGTTGAAGTGCTACGTCAACATTGTAAACAGACGGAATGTAGTACATGTTGCGACCACCTACACTTGTAACCCGCAAATCATTCGTAATCCATAACACCAGGAAAGGCACGTATGTGCAAATATGAATGGATGGTGAGCCTGTGAATACACGAGGCGGTACAAAATGTGTGTAGGGCCCCAACGCTCATGAGAGGGCAATGTGTAAAGGTGTGTCATGGCTGCGATATCAGGTGTATAATGGCTGGAATGCGTGGAAACTCAACACGGGTGTGCAGGAGAAACTATGGATATGCGATTATGGACACAGGAGTGCTAGGGTATGTTGCGCCAGGTGCAATGGAGCGGCCCATGGAGGTTAGCTAGTACGTAGGTGCGATTCCCAGATAGAGCGTCGTTTGCATGGAGACATGCGTGAATGGGCGTATCGTTGTCAGACATGCGTCAGGGCTAGCAGCCCGGCACATAAAACTTATACGCCACCCATGAGCGGAATGGAGTTCTGCTGTGACAACCCCAAACCGGGAAAAGCAGAAAGACACAACTACATTAAGACAACAATATGTTGACGTACAGTCACAGTAACACAAACACACATCCTATCAACAGTAATAATATAAATGTGCACAGAAACAAACACAGTAGTAGGAATAATAGGCTGCGCATACAAGTAATAGGTCGAATGACACTGTATCACATCCCAGTTAGCAGCGGCACCCCAGACATGAAAAACATGCAACATCTGTCCGCTGTATAACGTGCAATATACTGAGCACAAGTTCACTGGAGTGAAGTGTCGGTGTCATAATGACTAAGGCAATAGTATGCTGTTGAAGCAGAGATAAAACCCAATACACATGTGTAAGTGTCCATGTCTGGGAAATGTATAGGTTAACGGACACACAGATGTGTATATATAGATAAAAACGTATATATACATATATCTATATTAATTTACATACACGTATATATTCATACGGAGATAGATATATATATATATATATATATATATATATACACACACACACACACACACACACGGATGTACTACGGAGATAGATAGATATACACAAACAGGTACTGATATATTGATATATATACATACACACAAAACAAAATATGTATGTCAGTGAAGATATACACATGTACATAAATAATTTACTTCACAGCAATTAGGGGTATTTACAGCCCGGGCATATGTGACTGGGAAATCCAATAAATAAACGTTGTACCCCCCAGATCGCCCAGCTAGGCCGGACAGACATACAGACAGGAAATACAGATCAATACACTGCCACTGTCCAAAACACCAGTAGGAAAGTACCAGTGGGAGAGTTCTGCAAGGTCTACACTTTAAACATGGATAACAAGACCCCAGAAATTCAGGGTACATGTGAATCTGCTGACATTAATACGAGCAGGATGTAGGTGTACATAGAAAAGTAGGTTGTGCAAGTGTGATAATACATGGATTGACAAAACGTATGGCATGTGTCCCGAGACATGGAAGGTAGGTCCATGGCTGTTGAATGCCAACAGTACATGAGGTAGCAGTGTTGACCGAGGAAACATTCCCTCTGTACTAGTTACCCATGACACCCATCATATCATACAACAGTCCATGTGTTATGCATGTCATCACACATGTCCACCAATTGCAATGCATACAAACATGGCTACATGACAGGCATGTAGGACCAACGCACATGTGCATGTAGTGTTGTGCATGCAGCTACCATGCATGTGCACTAGCTGATGTATGTAATTCATCTGTGCCCAACTACAACATGCAGTTGCAATGCAGCCCAATCATTGACACCAGTATATGGTGAAATACTGACAGTACATCATGTATGGATGGATGTGTGTACATAAAGTTGTGATCCACCTTTGCAGATGGATGTTTTGGGACGGCTCACAGGTGTGTCACAAGCCATCCTACCATTACATGTGCAAACAGTACGCTATGTTACTGTTACTTGACGGTGAAGACATAAAACCTACACAGCGGTCGGGTGTTACTGACTGTAAGTCATTTAACACCTGTAACACTTGCATCATTCTGTGTGCATATAGCAGCACAATTGCCAAAGGTAGCGTTGGTACACGTAATGCAGCCAATACTGCTGCATGTCTGTCAGACATATCATCATATAGCAGGTATATCATTCACAGTACTGCCATGTGTGTTTGCTTGTGTGACCATATATGCCACATATGGTGGGGAATACATCCCAATTGTTACACACCCTTGTACACTGTTGTAGAGATCTGTACATACTGCAGTGTGGAAAGCATGACGTAGGCAGGGGTGGTGTGTGTATCACACACATGTCAGCTATATGTATGGCTGTCTGGTGCATGGAGTGAGGGTGTATGCTACCATACAGAACAAACAGGATCCCCAACCCCTCATGGTGATGCAGTCTACTACCATGTTGATGCCATCGGTCTCAGCCTTACTGGATACCTGTACATATTCATTCTCTGTGTCACGTCGTGTGGGTGCACAGTACTGTGAGGGTGATTACCACATAGGCAGGGGTCCTCACCTCAACACTATCGAGTGTGCATTATAGTGTTGCTGACCCCGTGAGTGTGGGCATGTTACTGTGTGTTTCTGTGTATGTCTGTGTGTGTTCTCATCCTGTAATGTGACAGGGTATTAATGCTACACAGTGAGGCCTCATGCTGTCAAGTGGCCTCTAATATTATCATCGGCCAGACTGCTGTGTAAACCCCCCGCACCATGTCAACATACCTGTGATGTGACCTGGTATGGATGTCACGTCTCTAGCCACTGTAGCCTGTTAAACAGCCCACATGCTTCTGGATCAGTAGATGTGTGGACATCTGTGGTATGGTAGCCTTTCTAACAGTCAGGTTGAGGCTATGTATAGCATGCTGGTATTGCCATACATGCCTGTGAGTACTCCACATTTACACATGGGAAACTGCAAACACTGCTACTTGTTGGCACATGCAAGTAGACCATAAGGAGGGAACCAGTGCATCATTACCAACATGCTGTTCCTGTTGTTACCAAGACACATACTGTGAACATATAACAATGCATTATAAACCTGTACTACATGGTATGTCTGGTGCGTGTCGACACATACTGTGAACATATAACAATGCATTATAAATCTGTACTACATGGTATGTCTGGTGCGTGTCGACAGTACACAACTAATGTAATATACACTTCTCTCGCTATTCTGTTCACCCTGTGCATCAGACCATTTGAGCATGTCCCTGCACCGATGGTGTGGATGACAGGGATGTGGCGCAGGCATCATCATATGCACAGGGTGATAATGTTTGCCAGGGGCATAGGCTGCACCAGTGGATGACATCATGTGTGTGAGTAAGGGCCGGTGATCTGATTAGACGTGTGGTCGTTATGCATGTGGGTGTTGCGGTGCCCTACAGATGTTTTTGCTGTGTGCGTGTATGATTGCACACAGTTCTGCCTTTTGCCAGGCCTACACAGGGGTATTATTTGACAGCTCCAGATTGTACAGACCAGGATGTACAGCTCACTGTGTCCGGCCACGTGACCTGTGCCTGCCAGGGATTGCATGGGCACTACCAGGCGGAGGTACATATTGGCTACTGTCTGATGACACATGTCCACTGGAACCATGTCCCCACTGGGAATGTCCAGGGCCACGTCCACATGGCCTGCTGTGTCCTGGTGTGGACAGCGCAGCACCAGATGCACTGCTACTGCTACCAGCACTATGGGAGTGGGCATGTGAGTGGCTCGTTCACGTTGACCTGCACTAGATGGTGTAGCTGGCCTACGTCCACGTGGCCTATGCCTCACTCATACCAGATGTTCCAGCACAGACAGCTCACGGATTTCCATGCCACGGTCAAGGATTCTGACCATGTCACCCAATTGCCTGCCCAGAACATCAGCAATTTGCTGTTGAGCATTTGCCAATGCCTGGATGTTGCCATTTAGAGTATGGACAGCAGCCCTCTGACGCCTCTGCCCTTCTCTGTTCTGCCGTTCAGCACATGCCTGTGCCACCATTACAGTCTGGAACATGCGTCTGGTGACACCAGCTGCTGCGCTCTGTCCTGCAGGTGCATGTCTGCCAGAGGTGGTCCTACGAGCAGCACTGGCCACATGCCTGTGTGGCACATCTGCAGTCATTACACTGACACCATGGTGTGGAGACGCACCTTCTGTAGCCACCACACATTGCTGTTCCAAGCTAACACACGCTGACTGTCCTTCCTCTATGGCCACTGGTGATGGGGTATGTGTTGGCATTAGAACTGTGTGTGGGGAAGAGGGGGGACATAGCTGGGATGGCAACCATTGGCACAGATTCAGCCCCTGACAACCCTGCCTGTACCTCATGCATATGTTCATCACTACTAGTATCTGTGGGGACACTAACATCAGACGCACCGCAGGAGGGTAACGCACCTACATCACCTGTGAATGCAAAGAAAGACTCTACAGTATAATACACACACACACACACACACACACACACACACACACACACACACACACACACACCATGCATGTGATTTGACAGACGGCATGCAGCATGCATGTTATACAGCAGACGACATGCAGCTCAGACATTAATAGTGGTAGTTAGCATACCTCCCTGGGTTGCACACAACAGCAAGCAGGTGTCATATCAGTAGCCATGCAGTTCACACAATCATGGTAGTAAGCATGCATCCCTGTGATACATCATGTGGACAAGCACAGGTTAACAGTACACATGGCTGAAGTGACCTTGACATGTAATCTGCTGACGTGTGCATTGACATGCATACATGTCTGACACAATGGTGTCCTGACACGTACAGAGTTGTAATGGGTATCACATTGCAGTGTTGTCTGTATGCCCTACAGATAGAATGCACATTTAGCAAATGTGCATGAGCATGGAAGGGTAGTGTGAGGCATCTACATTGCTATACAGTATGAAGTACAGACACTGTGCCATTGCATGGCATCATGAGGCGTCTATATTGCTATACAGTGTGTAATATGCACACATTGCATAGCCATAACTGCGTGCATACACATGACATAACTGTGGATTGTGACCCACGTTGCTGAGGTGTATACACACCAAACCATGCTGTGTCATGTGACACGTCACTGGAAGACCTACGGATGACACCCCTGCACAACTACTACAGAGTCTTAGCTGCCTGGCAACCATGTCCACACATGGCAGACTTGTCAATACACCATGTCCCACATGACATTGATGTACCACATACACGAGGTGCACGGTTAACGGTGATGTCCTACAGCAGCAAGGGAAATGTACAGTATCTGTAGCCTTATGTGGTGTCAATGTCTGTGGAAGCTGTACAGATGACTACTGTCATGCTACGACACAGTCGTGATGTTCAACGCATCTTATATGGTCAACTTATGTGACACCTCCACTAGCTGTGCACAGGCTTTTAGGATGTCCAGTGTACCACATCAACTGTATAATCAGTCAACTAAGGCTATAGTTGTACCATGTGTGCACAATGTGCAACAGGGTGTATACACCACATCTACTGTGTGGCTATATGTCTCTGGCCATCCTCCATGGCCATGTGTGAACATGTGTTGGCCAAATGTTTGTGATGGCCATCTATCTCACATGTCTGTGTAGTCCCATATGACATACACCCATAGATGTCAGCTATGTCACTGTCCATAGGGCTATGCAGACAACAGGTTGTATGTTTGGTATGTGGGGTAGTGTGACAATATTACAGCCAGAACACTACATGTGTGGGACATGTCAGATGGCACATCACAATGTGTGCACCCATTGCAGGGGCATATAATACAATGGTGACTCCTGTGGGCTGCCCATATCCCAGCTCACTGTGTGGTACTGTTTGCGTACCACACGTGTTGTTCCAGTGTATAGTACATATGCCTACATTGAACACCTCCACCGTTGTATGCACAGCTGTCCACACATGTAGCAATGACAGATACTGTGGTTTCATGTCGGTGTTTCATTTCGTTTGTATATATTGCACATGGGTAGCCAGTGTGAATGATGGGAGATGCGACCTGTATATCATGACTGGATCATACATGTGTACATGTGTTCACTGGCCACATGGTGAATAGATATAAGCATTAACATGCGTGATACTGATGACAGTCTCACCTGCAATGGACTGATGTCTGTGCGGCATGCCAGAGGTACCTGTATAGGGGTGACATAGCAGTTTGAACATTATCCATGACTGTATGACAGCCACAGGGTGCACTGTGCATGTTAACACATTCGCTTGCACAATAGCATATAGTATGCACATGTGTGCATACACAGGGTAACATACTGTAGTATGCAGCATGTGTGTAAACATACCTTGCATATGTTACATTACATATTGTACAATGACACATGCAACTAAATGGGATATAATAGTCATATGTGCAGTAGTGACTTAATAGGCAACTCCAGGCTCATTGGTTGGGAGACACCCACCTCCACGATGGCAGCTAGTGTTTGTGGATGCTGTTCTGAGGGTGTCCCCAGGCTGGCCAGTAGCTCCTCAGTGTGTGTGAGTGGGGGAGCGGGTTGGTGGCCCACCACCTGTTCCACCTTGTTCCCTGGCGATTACAGTGGCACACTGTTTCGCATGTTGTATCAAGTCCATGCAGTGTCTGTGCACCTGCTGGTAGGTGCGGTTTTGGCCACCCACATCATTAACCCTCCTGCGAAGGTCCTGCCACAGGTCGTCACGCTGCTGGGCATGCTGTGGCACATGACTGAACAACACCTCATAGTTCTCATGGAGGTACGGGATGAGGACATCATCCTCCTGGTGGCTGTACGCTGGCAGGCGTGAATGAGGCATTGTCTGGAAGACATAATGATGGTGACAGGTCACAGTATCACAGAGATGTACAGAGATATGGCTGCACATACATTTGTATTAAATCTAGTACATCTACACAGTTATCTTTGCAAATCATCATGACACTGACATGACTGACATGTTTGTGTCACACATGTAACACCCGTTATGCATTGGATATCATCACCATATATGTGTGTCACCTCATTACATTGTTCATACTCCATGTGAATGCTGTCTTGATGTGGGCATGTCTGTTTGCCTGTACTGGTGTTCTTACCTATCAGCACATGCCTGGATGTGTCCACAGTGATGCTGTTGACCTTGATGCTGTGTATATGTCACATATCAACACATACACTGCCTTAATGGACATGAGCAGTGACAATGCACACATATGCACGGAACCTTTACATGCATGTGTTTTGCCATATACATCTACACGGCACTGTACAGCAGATCAACATCCTGCCACGGATCGCCTGTGTTGCAGATGTGATAGACATGGGACAATGGCTAGCCGGACGTCATTCGCAGGGATGGTTATCAACTATAGCATGTATGGGTAAGGTTTCCTAGCTGTATCAGACAGCCATTTTGCCACCGCGAGGTGCATCAGTGCCACATTACTGATCCAGACAGTTAATAATACATCTACCATGCGGTCATCACACCATGTATGACAGAGATGACATGTGCAGCTTTGATGGACAGGGTTGCATGGTATGGCGGAAGTATGTAACATGTATGGCACAGGGATCTGTTCAGCATGTGGCGATCCTTGTAGGATGGTGGCTGTCCATGACATATGTCTTTCAGATCAGGATATGTACGTGTAGCATGTCCAACATGTAGCATGTCCAAAATCACAGTGTAGCACATGTCTTTATGCAAGGTAGCCAGCATGCTGCATAGTGGAGGTGAGGATTGTGAAGGCTGGTATCGCCCATCCACGCATGGCCAATACCCCTTAAAGGTGATATGTGATCCGATATTGGTCACCCGAGTGCTGAGTATGCCTGTCCAATGATCTCCATGCTCATGGATGGCACCCTGTCATGACATGGGTGCCTCGTATGACTACCTAATAGGCCTGGAGACGTCACCAACTCAGGGAAGTGAACTGCACAGCACCATCCCTTACACAGTATCCATAATGTTGACCGCTTCCTAGGTGGTAGTTAATGGGTACAGGGTTATTTACCTAGCGGTGACAATGCTATTTATCAGCTGTCAGATTGTGCATATATGTCACATACCTCACCCACAAAGCCCATTATGTATGTTGTCCACAACACTGAGACCACTATTGCTCCTAGGTCATGGCCATTCACATCCTTACATACACAGATGCCTCCCATTTGTCTGCATGATATGGGCTACAATGAGGGGGGAGTACAAAAATTAACCCTGTTTTACTGTAGCTGCCACTGGTGTGATATGCACATGTCACTCTGACACCATTTGTAGTGTTGATTCTGTCAACAGGCCACTGGTAGAACACTCCTGTGACATACGAAGGTACATCTAGTATACTCAGTGTAGCTGGAACACGGTATGGGTGATGTCCTATGACCTGTCACAGGTATGCTATGCAGTGTGAAATCATCCGTACTGTCGTCTACTTCTGTACTGCTAACATCTACGTTGATAAAGGTTCATTGACTTGCAGACCATACTCAGCAGGGTAATAGTGCATTGCCTCCAATTATGACTGTAGTCTCCACTTGTGGGTTGCAGTGGGTTGATATTATCCAACACCCTATCTGTATTGCATATTCATGCTCAGCACTTGTTCAGAACATGTGAGCACTTCATGAGTTACTAATTACTATAGCACCCATTCCAACTCTTTTCTTACAAGTACACTGTCTGTCCTTACATTTCCAGCTTGCTTACAGTACAACAGCTATTGTACACACGTAGCTCACATATCCCGTGAGACATGGTTGAATATACAAGCATGTCCAACTGCCGCATACCGGTGCTATTGCCCGTCTATATGATGAATATGGCGAACATGTGGCAATAGAGCAGTTGTCTCATGTACACAGTCAATGCTCACCTCCCAACATACGACACTACAGCCTGTGGGGGATGCACATATGTAGCCATGCTGGGGGTAATGCTCTCACCAACCCAGACTGTACCTGCCATTCATGTGGGGACATGTAACATTTTCAACACACCCCACTCATCACATAGTCTCACAAGATCTCCACCACCACAGGCCACACATAGTATGAGTACGACATTTGCAGAACCTCTCCATACTCTGTGTAGGCACCAGAGGCAGCCCCCATCACCAAACACAACAATAATTACTTATAGCCCACAGACTCATGTTTGCCCATCAACTACAGCCAATAGGGTGTTATAACATATCCAACACACCAGTCATAGGTGACTCTGTAGGCAGTCACACTGATGTCCCACTCAGCAGGCTACACAAGGCGATAGTCACTTACATCTAGCTGTCGGGTAACTGGTTCTGCAACATAACCTATGCCCCCATGCCACACCTCACCAGGTACACTTTGACTGTCATTCTCCATGTTAGTGTGACTGCCCTGAGATGTAACTTCCCAGATTACACGTGCAGGGACATGCAATAGCTCTCCGGTCTTGTAGCCCAGAAGGTGTCGGCCAAGCCCTGGGGAGCATTCTGCATTCATCCAGGCTAGATACCACTGTACAACAACTGACTGTTTCACTTCAACAGTTGCCTATGCTTCTGCTGTCATTCCACAGGCATCCGGTATCTGTCCACTTTGAATGACATGTTCTACAAAACATGATGCTTTGGCACAGATGACCTGCACCTGTCAGCCCTGGGAGTACAGATAACATGTAAGGCTCTTGCTGCTCCTATACTGCCTGTCTTGTACAGTTCCCAATAACATTCACCACCAGAACGGGAACAGGCAAGCAAAACATGGGGTCATGTGACTCAATGCTTGGCATCATCTCTGACGCATGCAGGCACGGCACTCCTTATAATGGTCCACTTCAATATCTCTGCAGTGACTGGGACCTGCCTCTAGGCTCCGCAGAGCACAACCGCACTGACAGGTTATATGCAGACCACACCTTTCAGTCATGTAACCTGGACCGGAGCACCCACGGCTGAGGTGTGTCCATATTGCACTATGTTGTACACACCTCCTGGCCGGTTACTTAGCACAATGCATCAGAGGTGATCCACATGCAACTAACTGTGGCCAGAACTGCTATACACATTGTAACATGCTACGGATTCAACAACATACTCCACGGTTACCGGCCCTCATTTCATGGTGTACTGGACAGTAGGGTTTAGACAGGTACTACTGATGTGCGACTGACACTACCCCACACTTAACTGGGATAGCTACTCATGTACCGACACATGAGGCCAACGCTGTCCAGGATTCATAATCTCCATTCGGCTGGATCAACCCATACACACCACCACCAAGACCAACAATATCCTAGACATGGACATTACCAACATGTCACTGGTGTTCCACACCAGTGGTTATTCCCTCGTTGGTAGTTTCCGAACATATGCTAATCACCCTTGTTATCCACATCCCGGCACCACACCCTTCACGGCATACACAGTACAAGATTAGTACAACGCCTACTACAGACATCTTATGACAGCAGTAGTAAACTTCATGACACCCGTGCAGATGGACAATGCACATACAAACGCTGAAATATACCCCAGTGCACTTCATTAGCACTTACATGACTGCATGGATCATGCTATTCCAAACAGAGCCATGATGGTACCCACCAGATAACGGACGCCACTCTGGGGGTCCAGTTCCATGGACATAATGTACAACAAAAGGTGGAGGCTGTTGCAAAGTGGAGTACAATCCCATGGGTGGGGTAGCTCACTGGTCAGCCTTAGTAGGGCTCCAGGATCCCTTATCACATCCTCCAAACCTAGCTATGTAAGCATTACTGCAACACATTCCAGGGTGTACCACAAAGCATTATGGAGGTATGTCAGTAGTCAATGGCAATACCCACATCTGCTCTGATATACGACGGTTACTCAGGAACATTACAGAACTGAGTGATGTTGGCAACATCCTGGTGGATGGGTTCAATGCAAACTTTACACCCTCTCACTCCCTACAGGGCCATAATCCATGCAGGAACGTTGCGGGGTCCCTGCGGTCACAACTACACAGTTCCAACCTGCACTCTGTAAGGCCTGGAACACAGACTCCATGTGACTGTCCAACATCCCAGGCTGTGATTTACACAAACCTCAGAACGACATGTCTCCCCACTTGGCCACCAGATTCACTAATAGCCTTGTATCAGACATTGTGGCCCCTGAATGGAGCACAGCAACAGTTATCACACTCCACACAGGTGGCGCCACAATGAACCAGAGGGGACTATTGCCCTATACGCCTGACTGGACTGTTCTGCAAGGCTATAGGGCACATCATCATGGAAGTCATTCACAGAGACATTGGTGGGCTCCAGACCTTTGATGCCACCCAGGTTGGACTTGTTTGGGCCAGACCATGGCTGCTACACCTGGTGGACTCCTTTGATACAGTTACCAGGGTAGTTGATGATGGTAAGGGGGTCCACACAGCCTACATTGTCCTCTCATTGGCTTTCAGCACCGTTCTCCATTCTGGTATTGACAACATACATATCCACCTGCACATCGACCCCTACGTCTCAGGATGTTATGCAAAGTGGCTCACGGACGGGACCCACAGAATGAGGGTAGGATACCGTAGTACCTACTGTATTTCAGTTACACTTGGCATACCACAGTCCTCAGTCATAGGGCCCCTCATGTTCAGCATATGCTTCCCTGAGGTACAGGCTCCCTGACTAGGTTTCCAGACAACTGCATACAAGGCGCCATGATTGATCCACCAGCTGATACAGACTCCCTCCATAAGGGTGTCACTGTGACGGATACCTGATGTCGATAACATGGCCTCAAGCTGCATGACACATGGTGCATGAACATCCCCTTTGGATTACACCAATCACCCACTGACTATCACATAGGTGGTAGTCCCCTACATACATGTGACATTATACGGGATCTTAGTACACATGTATATAGCACCCACTCCTTTGATAACCATATTGCCAATGTGGCGTGGATATCCTTCTACGTGGCCACCCTTATCTGTACTGGGTTTGTAGCTGGAACAAAGGCACCTATTGTACCTCTAAACTCGTGACGTATACACACATTCAAGGGTACAACACCCCGTTTAGGGTGTACCTTACAGAACAGCAACGGCTTTACATACCACAACATTAACACACCATGAGGATTATTGAGCTCCGAAGGTTGACGTATGCGACAGTACTACGGACACCACGACTGTACACATTTGCATACTGCATACTCAGGGGTGGCATCTGCTGAACATACAGGGCCTATGTCCACAACAATATTCATGGATATACTCCACATAAGCGACATAAGCAAAAGCCACTGAGAACAACATGGCTCATGGATATGTGCACAAACGCAACGATGAGTGGGATGTTCTTGAGGCTTATATTCCCAAACCAGACACTCACCATGCTTTGGAACATGATTCCTATGTACATCACGCAGGGACACTCAGTAGCACTGTTTATGAGATACCTCACTTGGTGGATGGGAGACACATGTACGCCAAGGATCACTGCAGTGGCTGTACTGTGCAGAGGTGCAGGTAGCACATGGCTTTGCTGTTCACAGACAGGACACTACCGTAGAGAGGTGCTGCCAGTGTAAACACTGTAGTTGGGCTTACACATAGACTTGCCAGACAGCATAGTACCTCACTATGAACCTGTGAAGCTATTGCATGTCCTTTGTGCATGGTTAATTGAGTAGCTCTTCCATTTTGATTAGCTGTCATGCTGTTAGTGTCCCGTGACTACAAGCCATATGTATCCTGCTATTGTGTATTGTACATGCCAATAGACTATACCTTTTGTTTGCATGATATAACTGTTATGCTGTGTAGAATATCTGACATATCTACCTACAATACTGTACATTACACATATTTTACATATCCCATAATTCAAAGCATACTTGCACAACAAGACCACCTTAGGCATGTTATTGTCGTTATTTTCCCATACACATGCCTACTGTGACAGTATATCAACATATACTATCCCCTCCTATGGCACGTACTTGTTGGACATACTCTACCACTGACGGCGGGTGGTGTGGAATTGTTCTGTTTAAAGCCCTCATGTTGCATCCCTTGTGGTGTCTGTGATGTTTACCTTGTGGCCCACAGCAGGACACACAATTTCTACAAGCGTTACTATGCTCAGCAAGACATCACTACATAATACCTTTTCCCACTTTATGCATTGTGGACACTTCTAATTAATACAAAACAGGCTATACATACAATAACATACTGAGTGTTCTACATACCTTGTTAGCATTCCGAACTTTCGTAAATATCTCTCTTACACCTTGACTGTCTAAACGTTAATGTGGTATGAGCGTACGGTTTGAATGTCTGGCAAGTCATCCTTATATACGTCGATACCTGTAACATGTGGTTTCTTGCTGCCAATTGGTGTTCCTGAGTAAATTATTACATGCACATCAGCTGTGCAGCTACTCCATTCACCAATTACGCGGCAACAGTGGGGTATAATTGAATTCTCTACTTGGGCGTTGCCCTTTTGCCCTACCTTTGGGGAGGCGGCCTGTATGTGTTTTGTTATGTGGAATTGCAACTGCTATTTGTAGAGACACGGATATTTTGGATTCATGTCCCCTGTGGATTGTGTGTGACGGCTAGAGTATGTGGTTCTACAAGTGAGTGTACCTGTCATCTAAACCGTCTGATAAGGGACTTTTGCAAACAAAACCTGTAACATCGCCATCTGTTCCATTATACAACAGCTACGATTTCACATGGCGCCTTTACAAATGTGTGTCTCACAAGGTATGTTAACGCTTCTGCAGATGTAATTGAGTGAGTGGATGTTTATGTTGTTATTACAGTCTGTATTGATATTGTTTCGTGTGTGGGAGATGTAGCTGGGTGTACATAGCATATACAGGTTTGTGGGGACTGCATTTCTACTTATTCCATATATGTGTGTGGGCTCCTTCCCTAATTGAAGACCTGTCAGTTAGTAGACTGAAACTATGGTTGTTACGGGCTTATACATTGAGCCGTTGTTAATTAGTTTCTATATAGTATGCAGGTGAGGGTAATACTTCCATACCTCCGGAAATACAGCGATATGTAAAGGAATGTTACTAAATGACAGCTGTCCCGTGTATTTCTGTCACAGATATTTGCACTCATTGCAGTTGTGTTGGTGACTGAACCTCTTTGGCATGGGTTGCCATCTTTTCAAATGGCCATAGTAGGACATTTGCAGGACACACATCGGTGTTTACAGGCCGACACATACCCATGGTCAGTACACAGGTTAGCACATACTTTTATCCTGAATACATACTTATTCTTGTAGCACTTTAGCTACTTATGTTTCATGTAACATTTGCGTTTTTTAGATACAGGCATAACTATTTAATGCAACTATTGCATAATATATGGGACATAATTATGTCCTACAATCTCGGACATTTGCCCTTTTTAATATTTTTTGTCAGGACACAACTGTCCAGGGAGGGGCTGTCCCTCTTAAAGTGGGACAGGTGGTAACCGTATGCCTACGGCCAGCTATAACCACACCTACCGTAATGATCTACCTCCGAGTTAGCACTAACAGACACACGATGCAAACACACACACACACACACACACATATTACAGTCACACGGAAACGCACACGGCATCCTCAACACACACATACACAGCCTACAGCAATCGCAGACACAGTTGAACACAGTACCTACGTGGACCGCAACACCGGCAGTGATAACTAAATGTCCCTTAATATTGTGATAATATTACACGCAGTTCTAGTGTTCCGGTACATTGTTCTTTCAGTCTTTCAGCATCGTGATTACGCGTGTTGGTATGTGACACATTCCATAGTTGGCAGTATCCTATTTATTTGTACCTCCATGGTTGTGTACATGTCATTGACCTATCTACATATTTGCGGATATAGGTGAATCTGTATATATCAACATATATCTCTCTGTCACCCTTTCTATCTCTATTATGTATATGTGTATATATATATATATATATATATATATATATATATATATATAAATAAAACAGAGAGAGTGACAGGCAGAATACACCTTTCATTGTGTACATGTCAGCGTATACTGTTACCTGGGCTCGCACATTTGTGTTTGAACCTGTCACATTACACACCTGTCGTTTGTACAACTTGGGTAGCTTAGTGTTAGGTGATTGTGTACATGATTGCGTGTACTACTCCTGGCAGTGGTCATTTTACCCTTCAGAGTAGGCACTATTAGTACAGGGGTGAATAATGCTGGTTTCACCTGTTCTGGACATCACTGACCGTGATCTGCATGATATTCAAAGAAGCTTAGCCCTGTTTCGCGCATATCCGTATAGTCATATTTAAACGATGCTTACCAGCACTGGGCAACGCATATTCCCGCTACCATGTGCTAAACATGATCTGATGACCTGCATCCAACATGCATTATTCGTGCCTTCGGGATTATGTTACATCCCTTGCAGGATGTGGGACCGGGAACATGCATGACAGTCGCTGCATTTACCACTTGGGCATCTGGGATTTGTGCACGTGTTATGGTGTTTTGTATGTGGACTGTACTATGACTGTTACTCAGTACTGCGATCAAATGGGTAACTCAGTTAGTTTACATATGGATGAGACGTATTAATGGTATGTCCAAGTGATGTTTAATGGATGTGCTCCAGCGTTGGGTATGTATGTCACAGTCAGCTACACACACTATAATGTGCTACACCTTCACACAACCGTAGGTAGAGCATGCTGGGGTGACAGATACCTGTCATGGGTACACCCCATGCTTTGCCACTACATCCATGATTACATTATATGGAGCCCCTCATTAACGCACCAGGGAATCCATGCAGAGTGTGTGGGGAACAGTGATTACACACATGGATCCCGCAATTGGCTCTGCTCCACTGAGCGACAGTTGGTTACTCGATGTGGTGACGACAGCAGACACTGTTTGCCTCGATTGATGAATGGCCTCTGACAATCGGGCATGTACTACCGATGTACCTAGGAACCTATACACACAGTACCAACATATGCTGATAGGTGCGTGTACTGTTCAGGTGTTGTCATTCCTTGTTCCAATAGCTGTTGTGTGTACAATGGTTGAGGGCTGCCTATGTAGGATTCACACAGTAGGCCACCTATACATTACAATTTACAGGTGGTCGTGTGTGTGTGCCATCCATTTTACTGTGTGTGCAGGTGGAGAGGTGTGTCAGTCCGTAGGGGCCTACACTGTCAGAGTATGTGCTATGCATTCCCTCTTTGCCAAGGCATAGGCATATTGGGCATGCCTCTGTCTGCCTACTGGGGCTGGCACAGGGTGTTCGTGGTCTGAATCCCTCTGTGCCTGTGATGGCCTTGGTAATTGCGGTGGGCTGTGAGGGCCTTCACCATTTTGTCCCTGCTGCAGCTGTTTCCGCAGGATCATATTATGTAGCATGGCACATACTATGAGGATGTGGGCACACGTGCTTGGAGAGTACTGCAAGGCTCCACCAGATATGTCCAAGCAACGGAACCGTGATTTCAGCATCCCGAACACACACTCTATGATGATTCTGGTTTGTGCGTGTGCCTCATTATGGCGTTCCTGCATGGGTGTGTGTGCAGTTTTGATGGGAGTCATCATCCACGGCTCCAGTGCATAGCCAGAAATCCCCCACAAGATGGCCATGGGGGATGTCCCCCTGACAAATACCTGATACAGCTGTGAGACATGCCAGATGTGGGAGTCATGATAGCTTCCAGGGCTGCCAGCACACACATTTATGATAATGGCCTGGGCATTGCACACGACCTGGCAGTTGATGGAGTGGTATTCCTTGCTGTTTATGTAGCGCCTACCATGCTCACCGGGTGGTGACTTGATATGTATGTGCGTGCAGTCTATCGCACCCAGTACCTCCGGGTAGTGTGCCACATGGTGGAAGAGATGCATATTGCTGACCAACTCCTTCTGAGTTCTGGGGAAGTATATATGCTCATTGGCATGTGGTAACATGGCATCCAGGAACTGGTGTAGTACCCTGGATGCTGATGCCTGTGAGATCCCCATTATATCTCCAGTTGGCCTTTGAAAGGTACCTGTGGCTAGTATTCGCAAGCTTACACATACCTTCGTGTCCACTGGGATGGGTTCCCTCTATTATTTCTGGATCTCAGGCGTGGCCGGCACATCTCATCTATTTGCTGTAAGATGTCCCTGCCCACCCTGTAATGCTCTACTATCTCCAGATCATGTAGCCCTTGATAGGTTACCCTTGGTCTGAACACTCTTCTCCTCCTCCGGGGCATGCGGTGGTTGTCAGCATCATCCTCCACAACACCGTCAGTCTCTAACACATGGTGATGAATCACAGCTATGGCAGCTCCAAACATGTGCATTGTAAAAGTTCCCCGTATGTTTACACCTATGGTGCAGTGTTTGGGAATACACTGGTGTGTGTGGGGTGCTTTCACACTTTATACTATTGTGCTGTGAACACCGATGATGTCATAGGGTGTGTATGTACGATCGTAGCTACAGGGTATCTTATGTGTTTTACTACAGGAACGACTATTGTGGTGCCTTTGGTGTTGAATTACATTTGGCTGCTGTGGATTACCTCTTGCCCTTCCCTTTACATTTCTTAACGTTTCACCTCCCATTTTCGGGCATGCATCCAGCAGCCTGCTTTCATTTGTACTTTCCTACACCTGGCTTATCTTGCGTAATGTGTTCTATGGCCGGTCTACTGCAGGTTTGCTTTGCTCTGCTATGACAGTTGTTTTTTCTTTGCAATCTGACACCTCCCCTATCCTGTTTTGCAGGTTTCTGCGAGCAGACTTGTCAGCTCCATCGATTGCCTGCTGTGAGTTAATAGGTGTTAATTGCTCAGTTGTACTCACAATTACCCTACTGCGGCATTTCCTTATTTTCTTCCCCTGACCTTCCTGTTTGAGCTGTGGTGCACGGTGCGTGCATCTGCTTACTGCGTTTCGGACACTTTTTCCTCCCTGTACACATGCACTTTCAGGCACCATATGTGCTCTCAGCTAAACGATGCTATACCTACCTCCCCACACCTGTCCTGCAGCTTTGCTTAGCAATGGCCAGGTCAGATTTGCATTGCTCCAATGTGCTTACAGCTACGGTGGCACACCCCACTGCTGATGTCATGCATACCTGTAAGCCACTCCTCAGTGTTGTAGCGCTGAGCCGTATGGTACATCCTTAGTCTGGCGGGATGTTTGCGATTCACAGTTACCTGCCTCATTTGCATGGCATTGACTACTAATGCCTAGTTACCGCGCCAAACACTGTCACAGACCCTTAGCAACCCTTGCAGCTTGGTTGTGGTGTACCATGCATACCATTGAGTATTATGGTGAAATCATGATTTGTATTGCATTGCGATTTTATGACATTTGTATACATTTTCTTTGTGTTCCCGTTTGCGCACACATGCCCTGCGGTTGTACTTTGCGTTACTGTGGACATGACATTAAATGTTGTTTTTTAGGTGTTGTGCATCTTTTCTTATGCCATTGTCTGTATATTTAGCCATTAGCATATGTTAACTTTGTAATACATGAGTCTGGTCCACTTTCATAGCTCCGATGTTCTGTTTGGAAAATGTAAACCGTGTTTTTTTGGTTTACATTTCTGTGGGCTTACGCTACGCCTGCACCATTTCATGAATCGCTATGTACCTTCATTTGCATGGTGCGGCACTGCGCATGGGGTGATTAGCATATCTAAGCCGAGGGCTGCGCAGATCTGGCGTACGCCGGTAGTGCACGTGGAATTGGATCGTAACTGAATCGCTCGGCGGCCATGTTTGGCATTATACTGCCTACGCTACGCCTCCGCCTGGCGCAAGTTTCATGAATCCCGGGGACTGTAATGAATTCCATAGCAGAATACATAAATTCTACTGGATTTTTGAACACAGTCATTCTGTTTACTAACTAAACTGCACAAAGTGAGGAAATGTGTGTTGTATTTTTATAATGTTGTGGAAATATCAAATGCTTTTTTCATCACTATTTAAAGCTATCCCCAATGCAGTAGTTTAGTTTAATGTGGTGCATAACTTGTTACATTTTTCAGATGAGCAGAGAGAGTGGGACCCTTCTTTATACAGATAAACACAGTAACACTACCCTTTGTGAAGATAGTTTTGTGTTCTCCGTAAAACTCTAGTGTGTAAAATAACTATCATAGGAGTATTCCGTTTAACCAGAGGTCTTCATCTATATGATTATTATAGTAGTCTGCCAAAATATTAGTATTAATTGTGAGAGATACATAGTTGTTACTTAAATCTAACCTGTTTTTCCTTTTGTTTTTCTAGGCAGAAATGAATTAATAGCCAGATATATCAAGCTAAGAACAGGGAAGACGCGAACCAGGAAACAGGTACAGTATGTGAATAAATGAAAGTGCATGAAATGGCATGTGTGTTTGTTATACGGGACTGCACTGCCCGAATGGGCATTTGTTAACTTCATTTTGTGCTTCTGTAACATCGTTAATAAGTGCTCAACACTTCAGTGACTATATACCAGCTTGCAGTTACTAAGTCAGCAAGGACTTTACAACTTAAAGTGATTGATTTCAAATAAGTTTCTCATATTCATACAATTCGGTATGGTTTGCAGTAAGTGTAATAACAATATTAAAGAGTGGAGACAGCTGTTATGCTCTGCTGTACTAGTTTAAGATGGAAAATGCCTTGACTGGTATTCTTTTATCACTGTTTTCTCCATTTAATGCCAACAAAGTAATTGGAAAGAGAAAAACACAACATACAAGTCTTGTGTGTGTGTAAATCCAAAAACATACTTACTAAAATAAATTCTTAAGCATTTTATAGTTGAAATAAGCATTCACATATGATCTCTTTTATTCTACAAAACTTTTTAAGAACTGTATCTCGGTGACTGTTTTGTGGTGTGATTGAAGTTTTTTCAGACTGGTTTTTGGTTCAGAATGACCAAAGGGTGATCTGTCAAAAGTTGCATGTTTTTCAGCATATGTTGACCTTTGAGGCAGTACCTGCGTCCATCATTTCAACTGAATGATATTCATAATACGCTTTTTATGCATAATGGCATGACATTGAAACCGTAGTAGTGGCTTCTTGATTTTTTAGCCATGTGTGCTGCATCTTCCCACAATGCACAGTGTCCTCACAATATGCATTGGCCTCAAATTGTTACTGTTAGACATATATGTAGCCACAACTGCTATGTGTGTGTATAATATATTTCAGTTGTGTGTAATCTGTTTAGCCACAAGATGGTAGTGTTTTCTGGTGGGCATTTATGGAACCATGCTTGATGTGATTTCCTGTTCCTTGTGCAGTGTGTTTCATGACATTAAAAGAAATAACCATTTCTCAGTTTAGACTATATTCAGCCTGTAAGCCTCTATTTGCTGTGCCCATAAGATATTTTTCTATCAGGTTATGGGCCCAGACAACTAGACACCCTAGTACCCAGATACAACCAGCTAAAGCAAATAAGTATAAGGTACACCAGTACATAAAGTAAGGAGAAAAGTGTTAAAGATGGCTACCAATACTTCATCAGGAAAGCTTTCAGTGGCGAATTTGACAAATTTTGATGAACCAGAACTACCAGTCTTGGAAATTCAAGTTGAGGATGCTTCTATTAAGAGAAGGTACCTGGAAATGTGGAAATGAATTCAGACCAGCAGAACCCATGGTTGAATGGATGGAAAAGGATCAAAAAGCTCATAGCACAATCTCCCTTTGCACAGATGATGATCTGATTGTACATATATGCAACTGTGAAACTGCTAAAGAAATGTGGGAGGAACTGCAAAAAGTACATGAAAGAGCTAATCTCAGCAATAAAATATTTACTTAGAAAACTATATCAGACCAAGCTAATGAAAGACTGGGATATGCAGGATTATGTAAGACATACCTTAGAAATGGTTGGAAAGCTGAGAGGTATTGGGGAGGATATAAAAGACTTGCACATTGCAGCAGTATTACTTAGCGGTCTACCTGACAGTTATGAGACACTTGTTACAGCACTTGATACACGTCCAGATGTTGAACTGACATTAGAATATGTTAAACACAAGCTTGTGGATGCATACAAGTGCAAGACAGAAAGCATAAACAGTGAAAGTATGTCCAGTACAGAGGCTGTTTTAAAGATGAAAAATGGAAATAAAAACAGTAATGTGTAGCTAGAAACATGTAAATGCTTTGTGTGTAAAAAAACAGGACACTTAAAGGCAGATTGCAGAATCTGGAAAGTTAGAAGCAAAGACAAGCTGAATCACAAGCTAAGAATGTCAAGGAAGAAACAGATGTCACTTCAGACCTTGATTAGCCATTTGAGTCCAGATGTGGTGCATCATCTGTGCAGGCATAGTGTGTTAACTCAGGAGCTACCAGTCACATTACCAGTGACAGAAATTCTTCAGTCAATTCGATCAAAGCAAAACAAAAAAAAATCACCACAGCTAATGGACAGGTAAAGTCAGGAGTCTGTTTTATTTACTTTCCTGTCTCTTAGAATGTTGCCAGAAAGATACACGTGAGAAATGTTCTGTATGTGCCTGATCTTAAAAGTAACTTATTACCTGATCTTGAAAGTAACTTGTTGTCTGTGAAGAAGCGTACAGACCAAGAAAAAATAGTGGCTTTGGAAGGTGACAGTTGTCATCACAAAGGGGGATTGCTTACTCACAAAGGCCAAAGTCACAGATGAACTGTATCAGCTAAACTGCAGTGAAATGGTTAATACAACCAAAGACAGACATTCAAACTGCATTCACACTCGGCAGAGATGTCTTGGGCACAGAAGTCCTGACACAATAAAATAGTTGAGGGTAACTATGCAAGTGATGTCAAAATTAGCCAGTGTGACCAAATAATGAAAATGTACCTGCTGCATTAAGGGAAAAATGACGAGAAAGCCTTTTCCAAAGCAGAACTCCACAACCTCTGGACTTGATTCATTCAGATCTTTGTAATCCAATGAAAAACGTGACTCCAGGAAAGAAGAGATATATACTTAGTTTCATTGATTATTACTCCAGGTACACCACATTGTACCTGTTGCACAACAAGGATGAAGTGCCAGTACTCCAGGTACACCACATTGTACCTGTTGCACAACAAGGATGAAGTGCCAGTGCTCAAGTATGTAATAAATTTGGCACAATGCCCAGAGTGCTACGTACAGACAACAGGTCCGAATATACAAGTGGTACAACACAAGCCATTCTCAGAAAACATGGAGTTATGTAGAGTGAATCGGATTCTCTGTGAGAGTGGAAGGAGCATGCTTTTTGATGCTGATATGCCAGCCACATACTGGGGAGAGGCTGACTGCATGTTATCCCCAAAATTGCTTGCCAGAAAAAGCAACCGAGACAACTCCATATGAACTGTGGGACAGAAAGAAACCAGATTTGAGATGCATCACAATTTTTGGAAGTAAAACCTATGTGCCCATTCCAAAGGAAAAACATACAAAATGGGATCCTTGTGTAAAGGAAGGTGTACTTGTGGGTTACAGAGATTCTCAAAAAAGATACAGATTTTCTTCATCCAGGCACAAACAATGTAGCAGTCAGGAGAATTGTGAATGTTGATGAAAGTTCTGTGTGTTCAAAGTTTCAGGAACTGACAAACTGTTCAGTCTGAGGAAAAATCCATATCCGTGTCACAACAAAGCTACACAGGAATAGAAATTATTGCAGAAAATTCAAAAGCCGATAAAGACGACGCTGGACCACAAATGACTTCAGGGAAATCAGCAAGAAGCAATAAAGGTGTTCCTCCTAAATGTTTGTCTTATATGGCTCGCACAGCAGTTCAGGCTGAGCTGGATTCATGGGAAGAGATGCAAAAACTGCCACCACATGAGAAGCAAATGTGGATTAGAGCTGCTGATGAAGAGATGACATAATTCAGTGAACTCCAAGGACACTTTCAGAGCTACCTCAAGGTAAAAGTGTAATCATATGTAAATGGGCTTTTAAAATGAAATATGGCTCTGAAGGAAAAGTCCATAGGTACAAGGCAAGGTTTGTTGCAAAAGGATACTCACAAACATTTGGTGAAGACTATGATGCTACTTTTGCTCCAGTTGCCAAAGTACTTTCAGAACACTGATGAAAGTGGCGGCTGTACAGAAAATGATTGTGAAACATCACAATATCAAGACAGGTTTTCTTAATGGAGGTATAGAAGAGGAAATATACATGTTACAGCCAGAAGGATATGTGAAAAGTGCCAAAGAGCATCTTGTTTGCAAAGTGAAGAAAATCCCTGTATGGTCTTAAAACAAGCAGCTGGAATGTGGAAGTCAAAAGTAAACCAAGTTCTTCTAGATGAAGGATTCATACGTATACTCTAAATGTATAGATGCTAAATGGATGCATCTGTTAGTGAATGTGGATGACTTGCTTATAGCTTACAAAAGGAATGACAAAATTGCAAAGTTAGTAACAGTACTCAAGCAGCACTTTGAGATTAAAGATCTTGGTGAGGTGACATATACTACCTAGGAATTAACATATGGCGTGAGGAAGATGGCAGTTTTCTGTTGAACCAGAGTGCAAAAATTGATTCAATTCTTTAACATTTCAAAATGGCCGAGGCTAAAGGAGTGAACACGCTTTTGGACATAGCTTATCCAAAACTGGAAGGAGAGGAAGATTTACCATCTAATGAGCAGTACAAATAAGCAGTGGGAGTGCTTCTGTACATTGCAACCACTTCATGTCCAGACATTGCAGCAGCCATGTCTCTTCTCTGCAGGCCTGTAAGTAAACCACGTCGGAGACTGGAATTCAATAAAAAAAAGTTATGAGGTATCTAAAACACACAAAAGTCCTGAATTTAAAGTTGTCAGCAATTGGAGACTTGAACCTCACAGGATAGGTGGGCTCTGCTTGGGCGGGTGACCTTAACACATGCATATCTATAAGTGTTTACTTGTTCAAATTAGGAAACAGTCCTATGTCCTGGTCCAGTAACAAATAGATCTCAGTGGTGGTGTCTTCTGCAGAATATATCTCTGCTGCCTATGCCAGTCAAGAAGGCCTTTGGTTGCGGTAGTTACTTGAAGATCTTGGAGAACCAGTGTCCCAGCCTATGGTCTTCTATAAGGTCTTCTATAAGGCAATCAGGGATGCATTAAGCTTGCCACCAGTGAAAAGATCAGTGCAAAAACCAAGCATATTGATGTCAGACACCATTGCATTCATGACTTGGTTGAACAAAAAATGACTGTTTCATGATTGATTCATATTTTGAAACTGATAAAATGATTGCTGATGTTATGACAAAAGTCACTCACAGTAAACAAGTTTGTAGATTTTACGTCACAAATGGGGTTGACTTTAGTAGTAGTTGTTGAGTGAGGGTGTTAGACACATACACACACACACATATATATATATATATATATATGTGTGTATATATGGATTCACTTCATAACATTGAAATATCAAAATACTGAAACTCAAAATACTGAAACTTCAAAATCTTGAAAACTCAAAATACTGAAACTCAAAATACTGAAAACATATGCGTACTGCTAAACAACATAAATCATAACAATTTCTACCAAATATATGGGGCAAGCCTTCACCCCTGCTAATTAAATATATAAACCCAAGATTGCATAGTGTAGTTAAGTGCAATCTTGGAGTAGATATATATAATTAGCAGGGTGCAGGGGCTTGCCTGCATATATTTGGTAGAAATTGCTATGATTTATGTTGTTTAAGCTGAGTTTACGATAATATGTGCTTTCAGTATTTTGAGTTTCAGTGTTTTGAGTATTCAGTATTTTGAGCTTTCAGTATTTTGGTCTTCAGTATTATGAAGTTTTGTCATTTTCAGTATTTGAAGTTTCAGTGTTATGAAGTGAATCCATATATATATATATTTTTATATATATATATATATATATATATATATATATATATATATATATATATATATATATATATAGAGAGAGAGAGAGAGAGGTAATAACTAGTGTCTGTGTATATAATATATTTCAGTTATGCGTAGTAATACATTTAGTCAGAAGATGGCAATGTTTTCTGGTGGACACTTATGGTGGTATGCTTGATGTAATTTTCTGTTCCTTATGCAGTGTGGTTTGTTTAATGACATTAAAAGAAACGTACCTCAGTTTAGATTGCATTCAGGCTATAAGCTTCTGTTTGCTGTGCCCAGAAGAAGTTTTTTTTTTTCTTTCAATAGTCCTCTATTTCTTGTTTAGATTGGTAGTTTCATGTGTTAGTGTGTTCAAAGGGGATCTCTGAAGATGAAGAGCAGGATGCATACAGCTTGTGTGTCACAGTGTTGCTACGAGTGAGGCTGTACTGGGACTGAGCAGCATTTATTAAGTGTATCAAGGTATTTGGCCAGTGTATGAGCACAAAACTGTAGTCAGCATGGTTATAACAAAGCAGGGCTAGAGCCACAGAAAGTATAACAATCAGAACCATGCTATGAAAGCTAGTGACTAGGGCCCATACAGCATAGCAACATTTCCTTTGCAACTGTGTGCTAATGTGCCATATGCCACTGCAATGCAAGAATATATGGCTAGTATTCCAATTCGCCTGCGTTCATTGTACTTCCATTTTACTCTTCCTCAACTCAAAAGTTCCTGAATTCACTGGATGGAAAAACCATACATTTCTGCCAGAGGTTGCCCTAGCTTCTCTCCGGGATACGGGTAGTCCTTGCTGGAAAAACCTTGGGTATAAACAATGTCTCTCATCTAGTATTACATTGGGATTTAATGGCTAGGCTTTTAAAGACTCTCTGGTCAATAGCCTAGTAACATCTTTTGAACCTATGAACAAGGAATGGTATTTGTTAATTGGAACACTTAAAAATTGTAATGTAATTGCACTGTGATTCTAACAAAAAAAAAGTGTTACATGGCACCCTTACTATGGGAAGTTAACAGTTGTACAGCTGCATGATGCGCAAATAAGTAACTAGAAAATACAGAAAGAGAGCTATTTAATTTGCAAGATGGACATCTTATTTATTTGTTTATTTATTGATTTGATTTATTGACCTTGTGAATGGATGGTCTTGAAACCCTTGTCAGCCATGAGCCATAATGTAGTATATAATTTCAAACAGTATTTGCATTAAGATAATTTGAAAAAATATAGCAGTTTAGACTATTTGGAGTATCAGAATAGGTGTGATGTGGCTCAGTTTGTGTGTTTGCAGCAGACCTGTCAACTGTCCCTATTGTGGAAGAACATTTCTGTTTGGTGTGTCCCTATTTTCAGGTTTGATTTACTCCTCCACTCAATTTTATGAATCCCCTCATCACTTGTGATTTCCGAAGCTATCTGCTGCACAGAAAACCACACTACATGGCCAGCATAATAGTGGCATCAGTAAGTTACAGAAAAAGGGCACACATTTTATACCTCCATTTTTCTGAAGCAAAAATAAATGACCTCTTGTAGTAGACTTTTGCAATACACGTTGTTAAAACGTACAGATATTTCACTGTCTTATTGATAATGTGCTTATATTTTAACCTAATTTTGTCGCTCCTTTATGTTTTAAACATATTTCTGAGTAGTATCCCACATTACTACTTGCAGCAGGAAGAGTTATGTGCTATTTGGTATTCACATTTTATTTTAGTTGGATGCCCTGACTTTTAGATGGAGATATCTACTTGTAAGGGCCTTTGTTCCTATTTTCAGTGTCTGCAGGTTGAGAGGTATTGTTCCAAGCACTAGTTGTGTGATATAGCACTGCAGCTAGAAACACAGTATTTATATGTAGGCAGACTTTAAAAAATATGTGAGTAGTAAGCAAATCATAGCTGTAATAGCAGGCATACAAAATGTGTGTTGACAGAATCATAAGCGTATTCCATGTGCCCCATAGCAGTTGCAGATTGATTTGCATCAGGAACATGCCACCCCACAGATATAATCACAGGAACCATATGAAAAGATACTATCAATGTGTATAGCCACTCTGATAGAGAGAACCCCCCTCCCCAATGTTCAGACAGAACAGGATGAAAATAGTGTGCAAGAGCTTCCTTCACAGATGCAGCGTAGCATAATTGTATACAGACACACACAGGCCAAAATATACAATGTATAGTCACTGTTATCCAGACTATGCAAACACTGAGTAATGCATGAAGTAAGAGACCAACACACAGTTAAAAAGAGTTGCACAGACAAGGAGCAGGTACAGGTCCTCTCTCTTTCTCTGATAGGGGACCTGTCATATATAGCTACAAGGCTGGAGAAGAAGAATGTGGTGTGAGTGCATGCAAGCCAGTACTCGGATGACAGTCCTGAAAAAAGTAAACATTAACAGATAGAAGTGATCATACACTGACATTTATCGACAGAATAGGACTGTACACTCCAGGCAATGGAAACCAGTCGGGTCTAAAGAAGTGTTAGCAGTGTATGTTACCTACACACAAGTGTCCATGCAGTACAAGGTGTATTACAGCAAGTTGCAAATACGTGCATAAGCTACAGAACCCAGTGTCTGAAAGCCATGGTGACACAAAAAGATAGCATGACTCTCATGGCATATGCAAACAAGGTTGTTGCCCATCATTGTCTAAAGCAGCACCAACAAAGGTATGCCATGCTAGTGCAGCAGAAATGCAGTGTAGTTGCCATGCCAGTTGATAGAATTATATAAAGTAAAAATGGTTTCCCCTCATAGTGATAACATGTATTTGATAGAAAAAATATATGTAATTTTTTAGAACTGTTTTTCCTTCACAGTAACAGAGGTTTGGTAAAATTGCTTTCTATCATAGTAGCAGTGTGATTTTTTTTAGAACGCAGCTTCTGCAAGTACAGAAAATAAATATGCAGTAAACAAAGATGATAAGCTTAACAGAATCCACTTGTGTGAAACAAAAAGTATACTTCTGAATGTTTTTATAACAAGTGGCATTAGCAATAGAGGCTTGTTGACATATAAACAATTGAATGTATACAGATATTCAAGTGAATAATCATGCTAAATAGAAATGGCTAACAGCAGAAAAAGTTACAAACTATCCTATCAATGAAAACATTTCAGCCTGCTGAGAACTGATTTTCTCTGGATGAGATAAGAATGTAGACAAAGAATCCTACAATACAGGAAAGTTTCATCAAGGACAACGTTTGAAACTATATAAAAGAGACTGTGAAAGGCTATGTTGTGGACATTTTGAAATTTGAGTCAGCTGAGGAAGTGCAGTGTATCTGACAGTAGTGTGTGTTATTTATTTTATTGATTTATTGACATTTGTTAACCGGGAAAGGCCACTGGGCCAATGACCCATTTTCAGTGGAGGCCCGGGGGAGAAAAGCACTCTACAATCACAGAAATTTTTAGATAACATCAGCTTAACTTTGAAAGTCAAGAAAGTTTGTACACAATACAAATTCAAGTAGATATACAAGACAAATACATATTGTAGAGGTATACGATACAAGAAAATAAACCCAGTGTTTTAGATTTATAGTAATTCTGTTTGTATATTCTCATAAGTAAGAATACTGTTTAATCAATTCTATTTATTCAGCCACAGAAATAAAGAAAGCAAGAGAGATTGGATACGAAGACAGATAGTGTAAATTGCAAGTATATTAAGTTAGTAAAAGTATTTGTAGTGTGTAATGGCCAAAATATTTAAGGTGGTTAATTATATCACTACAAGAACAGAGAAGGTTATTGAGATAGTGTTCTTTTAGTGCAAATTTAAATGTTTTTAAAGAGTCTAGTTGAGTAAGAGAGAGAGGGAGCACATTCCGAAATTTGGCAATGGCATGGGAAGAGAGACATTGTCCAGCTCTTTTGTTGGGTTCAGTTATGGTTGAGTTGTTTGTTAGAGGACCTGAGATGCCGAGTAGCGGTGTGTGTGTGTATTATAGTTTGAAGGGATGGGCAGATGTTTGGATTATTTAGTAGTTTGTGAGTGAGAGTAAGTTGGGAGTAATGTAGGTAATGAGAGAACTCAAACCAGTTTATAGATTTAATGGCCAGGCAACGATGTGTGCGAGCTGGCATGTTGGAGACAAACTTGGCAATTTTATAGTAGCACGACTACAGTTTGTTCAGGAGAGATGTGTGTAGGTTAGTGAAAATGGGGCAACCATAGAGGAGGGGGAGGGTAGAAGTAGACTGTTATCTAGTTTCAACTTGGTAGACTTGTCCAAATAGAGTTTATGCCTATAGAGTTTGCCAAGCTTAAAATGGGTCTTTTTGATTGAGTTGAATCTATGATTCTCAAAGGATAGTTTGTCATCAGTTGTGATGCCAAGTAGTTTGGCTGTTTTTACATTTTCAATTTCCATATTGTTTTGAGGAATATTTTAAAGTCTAGAGTTACAGGTTTGGTTGTGAAGAGTAAAAGTTTTGATTTTCTGGGATTAAGTAGCAGTTGAGCTTCATTAAGCCAAGATTGTTTGGAAGTATATGCATTTTGTGTTAACTTTAGGTGATGTTGTTAGAGGATGTAATTATTGTTGAATCATCCACGTATTGAATGAGTATACTTTGCAGGGATGCTTTATGGAGATTATTAATAAATATGTTAAAAAGCAAGGGCCCAAGAACAGACCCTTGGGGAATGCCTGTGTTGTTGAGTAGGTAATCGGATTGCTTACTTTGCCATCTAACGGATTATTTTCTGTTGTGTAGATAGTTATGGAACCGGGATAGCATGTGTGGGGAGCAGTGTAAGGTCTCAAGTTGTAAAAGTAGTTTTGAGTGGGACACTGTATCAAAAGCTTTTGATAGGTCTAGTAGGATTACTGATGTTAGTAGGCCTGCATCAAGAACTTTGTATACAGTGTTGGTAAATGACAGTAAGGCTGTTGTGCTGTGTGCTGGCTGAAAACCAAGCAATTGCTAATGAATACACTTTTCTAAAATTTTAGATAGAGGTGAAAGTATGGAGATGGGCTGGTAGTTAGGTAGATCACTGGTGTTACCGCCTTTGTAAAGGGAAGTAATTTGAGTTTTTTCATAGTTGTGGGACATATGATTCAGAGATTGATCGGTTAATGAGAATGCTATTTGGAAGAGCTATAGAATCGTCTGCAAGTTTTAGGTATTCAGCTGGAAGGCCATCGGAAGAAGGGGAGCATGGTTTTAGTTTTGAGAGCAGTTTACAAATTAGATAGGTGGGTACTGGTTGTAATGTAAATAGAGCAGTGGATGGGTTTTTGTTGGAATTGCATTTGATGTGGGGGGAGTGGTTAGAGAGTGTATTGTCGTTTATGTTGCCAGTTATACTTTTGTTAGTTTGTAGAGAGAAATCATTACGTTTTTGGAAAGTATCAATAAAATGAGAATTGAAAGCTCGGGCAATTTCTTGAGGGTCTTTGTCAGGAGATGGGAAGGGGTTGTCTTGAGTATCAGGATTTTGGAGAGAGGAAACAAGAGTTCCAGAACAATTTGGGGTTATTTTGTTGGGTAGTGAGTTTAGTGGAGAAAGAGCTTTTTTATCATTGATTACTTGCTTTTTGGCATTGTTACAAAAGGTGCTTCAACAAAGTATTAGTTTAAGGGTGTGCACACTTATGTAACCAGCTTATTGTACATTTTTATATTTTTCCCCTAACAGATTTGTTTTTCAATTTAATTGTAGAGGTTATAGGTAAGGTTACCATACGTCCGGGCTGTTTTTGAAAATTCTGCGAAAACCCGGACAAATCGCAGAATTTTCAAAAAGCAGACATCCCTGTTTTGGAGCTTTTTCTCCGCTTTGTTTTTTTTTTTTTTTTTGATTGGCTCGTATACCAGTATATGAGCCAGTCAAAAATGCGGAACTGCCTGATGTTCCTGATCGAACAGAAGAGGGTCCGCTGTGCGCGTCTTTGAATGGCTCGTATACTGGTATACGAGCCAATCAAAAAGCGGAGCTCTGTTCAATGCGGAACTGCTTGATGTTCTGCATTGAACAGAAGAGGGTGTGCTGTGCGCGTTTTTGCTTGGCTCGTACCGGTATACGAGCCAATCAAAAATTCCCAAACATGGACCTTTTTTTTTTGCTCTTCAATTAAGAGTAGAAAGAGGAAAAAAATGTTCTGCTACCAGCACTTCTTATTTCGTCCTTCAAGAGTAAAGACCTTTTTTTTTTTTTGCTCTTCAACCTAAGAGGACAAAATAATATGTGCTGGTAGCAGCACATTTTTTTTCGTCCTCTTTCACATACAAAAAAGTATGGTAACCATAGTTATAGGTCACATTAAAGGAGGGAAAAGTTTTTAAATTATTTATTGTGTTCTCATTGTTTTATATCACAAATACCTGGCATTTTAACAGGGAAGTGTACACTTTTTATATTCACTGTCTAAGTATAAGTCTTGGAAAGGATTAAGTGAGTATAAACTCCAACAGAAGGGGTTAATTTTTATGCACCAAATGGGATAATTTACTAAGCTTGAAATGGCCCAAAGGGGCAGTTAAGCGTAGCACTAATGTAACATCCTATAAAAAAAGAGGAGTAGGACCTTTGTAGAGGATTCATAGCAAACTGATTAATAAAGAAATAGTAAATTCTAAAACTTTACAAGTAAAACAAATTGCAGAAAAAAGAAGGGCTTGAATGTGGCTTACGTCATCTAAACTGACACAAAAGCATTTTATTGCAGCTATATATAATGTCTTTTGCAGCCTCACTCCCTCATACACTCTCTCTGCAACTCCGACACTTCAATAGCTGTCTGAATGTGGAGTTGTAGTTAAGTGGTGGCCATATGCTCTGCCTCTAATATCAGCCTTGATAAAGTTTAATTATTCTTTGAATGTTATTCTTTCTTTGCAGTGGTCATTCTAGTCAGTTAACTGTCCCGTGACTGTGGTCCCACATTAAGCTGTATGCTCTCTGGTGGCTTTGATTGAGGTGAGTTAGTGCAGAGCTCAACTGAAGCACCATATCATAGACAAGCATCAGAGAAGAAAGGGAAAGTTGGAAAGCAAGAGGCCAAGCTCTGGCAGGAGGCTTGGACTTATTGTGGAGCTGTACAGAGCCATGCTTTCACTGCTGTTTAATTTAAAATAAACATTCTGAAATCTTTCCACTGAAAATGCATAGGGGTTAGAGGTACAGTTCTCTTCTTTTTGCCAAGATTGTAGTAATAGAGCTTGCTTGTAAGTTAAGTGTGTTCCAGAGCAGAATGGTCTTTATGTTGGGGCAAGTATTTGACTCTAGTAAGGTCACTGGTGTGCAAACCTCCAAAACTCTCCCAACAGCAGAAATCTCTATTGTGAATGATGTGATGTTTATCTATGCAGTCTAAAATAATTTCTATATTCAGACAAATTTCAGATTGATGGTGAGATAATATTCCCCCGTGGAACAAGATAAGGGTTTGCCATTAAAGCTTCCATCTTTACTGTTAATCCTAAGGCCAAGAAATGCCATCCATACATCTGAAAGGCACAGCTAAATAGTTGCATATTGAGACTGAGAACATGCTTGTTATTGATGTGTGACAGATAGAGCTGACTGTTTTATTTGTTTATTGACTTGTTGGCTAACTCAATAGGAAATATATAACCCAAATGGACTTGTTTCAAACAAGACCCTGATCAACAGGTATTAGAATACGAAAATGCAAACTACAGTTGCTGATGAAAATGAGGTGCTTTTGTAATCAAAATGCAGTGAAGTGTGAGCATTCATCAACCAGAATGTTTTAACAAGGCTTCCATCCTGTATATTTAGGTGTCACTCAGTAATGCTTCTCCTTAGATGCATGAACAGTAGAACAATAAATTGTAATATATAGTATTTGTGTAGCTGAAACATTGGGGAACATGCATGGGGAAGTAGAATCCCAAATTTGTACTGTGGAATAAGCACCCCTTTGTCTGGAGAAGTTCTGCTGTCATAATACACTTGTATTTGCCAGTTTAGCAAAGGTTGATACTGCAGAACTAGAATGCATGGGGTCAAGCTAGGTGCCAGAAATTCTGGCAAACATCAAATGACCGCAAGGGTTGTATGAACACTAGCTGAAGGCCAAGATCTTCAAAACAAAAAAAGGGTAAGTGAAGCTAGAAATGTATTGTATGAACTTCTGGCACCCAGAATTATTCTGGTTTGAGGGTTTCTTAATGGTAAGCTGCAGCCTGTTTTGACAACTGGCAAGGATGAATCTAGGGTAGAAACTCTCACGGATGGGAAACTAGTCTATCATTAGATGCTTACTTGTGCACACACACACACACACACACACACACACACACACACAAAAACAGACTGGGTGGCAGTTTAGATACTGCCTTTTCACCTACCTTCATGCCTCCCCATGCTGACACAACAAGAACACGCAGACTCTACACAGATGCCTCCAAAGACAGGACTCGAACTGAAGGGTCAAGCACAGTGAGGCAGCAACTCTTAACTAGTGCAGAACCGTGTCAGCTACTGGATCATCTTGCAGGTTTGTAAGTACTTACTAAGCTTGTCATCAAGGAGACCACTGAGAAACTCTGCCGTATCACCCAGTATTGATTAGACATTTATAGTGTCCACCATTAAGACGTTTTTCCCATGTATCCCAAGTTAAATTTTGTGGTCACCCATCTTGTTATCCAGACTTGTTTTGTAGGTTGCCTGGGAAACACTGTGCTTGATATGTAAGGAGAGCCTGTTGCAGCAATAGATATGTTGAGTTAGGTACATGGCACTTTAATGATATGAGCCAATGTGCCGTATTGTTTTAGATCTATAGAGCAGGCGTTTGGCTTGCCTCTGGTTCTGCGTATGAAAGTGAGCAAAATGTGCCCTTTAGAAGACTGCACAACAGTGGGTAGAGTGATAAGGCTTTTAGTCTGTTGGAGTAGTTGAAAATGCTAAAATTTGAGATAATCTTAGCAAGGAAATTTTGAGGTCTCTTGAACTGGAGTAGTGCAGTTCATGCCAAAGTGAACATTATATTCACTGATGGCTGGGAATTAAGTATGACTCTGACTTATTTGGACATTGAAGAGACTCAACAAAGGATATGCGCACATGGTGGAGTGATTTTTCTAACCACCCAGAAGGATGAGGCTGTCAAAGGAAAGTTTTATCAACATATTTTGTCTAAGTATGATGACTGGGTTATCACATTAAAGTTGTTTGTTTTTTGTTTTTTTTCACATTAGTGTAGCAGAAATATTTCTTTTACGGAGTAGCCATAAACAAGCTTAGGCATTATAATCTTAGAAGTAGAGGCTGTTAGCTTCATCACATAATGCTGTGAAAGGTCTTATTCTGAAGCCATTAGTGTGTGTTAACCTCTGCAGATACAGCAGTTCGGCGTCGTAGCTTGTGCAGTTTTTGAGCTATCCCAGTTTGAAGTTTTGAAAATTCTTTAGCTGAAAATTGTATTTTATTAGCAGTGTTTATTAGCAGCGGTTAGCGTTGTTGCCTCACAGCAAGAGGTTCTCCAGTTCAATCCTCGGCTGGGGTGCCTTCTGTGCGGAGTCTGCATGTCCTCCCTGTGGTCGCGTGGGTTTCCTCTTGGTGTTCCGGTTTCCTCCCACATCCCAAAGACATGCTGTAGGTGGATTGGATACTCTAAATTGGCCCTAGGAATGAGTGCGTGCATGTGTGTGCCTTCTGTGGAAGGTTGGGCGCCGGGCTGGCAATTCGACACCGTAAAACTCCACTGTCAATCATGAGCGGACAGTTGATCGGCTGTGGCGACCCCTAACCGGGAAAAAGCCGAAAGAAGAAGAAAGATTAGCAGTGTGCACTTTCAGAATCTATTTTCCACTAAAAAAAAATGTGATCTGCTTTAGCCATCCTTTACCTAGACAGAAAAGATTTGTGAATCTTACACAGGTCCCCGGCTGAACACCCATTGCGGTCACAGATGTTTCAAACTTGTATGTCAACTTTTTTTATGATAATGGCCTTGGAATATGTTGTCCTTTAACTACAATAATCTGGCAGATTTTCTGAAGCATGCCATTGCTGTCACTAAGCCTTAGTTGGAGCAGAACCTTCAACCCACCATAAGAAAAGTTGTGTCCTTAGTACGCAGCTTATGACATGTGTGGTGATCAATACATGAGGGTTAATGTTGTTTCAGCTTAATTTTTACTGAGTAATTAGAGTCCAAGACAGCACAACAAAGACAGGAACACTGAATTCTGTTACGATGAATTGTACTAATCAAGATATTTACCTAAAATAATAAAACTTGGCAACACTGAAAAACCGAATAGCATTTTAAAAATGTACATTTTTTCTGGGGGACAACAGCCCAGTTCTGTTAATATACTGATGCCACAATTGCAAAGCTGCAGAGGAAGGGCAAGTCCCAGCAAAATGAAAAATTATTCCCACTTTTGTCTGCAGCAGTCTGTTGCAGGACGCTGTGTATTCAGTCTACACGCTACATTCCTGGTTAAAAAAAAAAGAAAAATCCCCACTCCGTCATACTGAATCCCATTAAAGCAACTTGCAGAACATAGGACAGCACACACAGAAAGAAGATTGTCCACAAATCAAAGTAATTGTACTTAATTGCTGTTCAGTGTGCAAAGCCTTCTAAGTAAAGGTTTCTCAGACATGACTATAATGAAACAGCATGTATCTGGGAAATTTTACACATTTAAAAACCGGCTCTGAGGTAACAGAACTGCTAACTTCTGCAGAGTCCCCTGGATTTATGGATCCTGGCGTAAATCGTATGTTTTTACTGCACTAACCACACAGTGTCTTGTTTTGAATTATGCATTCAAAAAATTGCAAAGCTGCAGAGGAAGGGCAAGTCCCAGCAAAATGAAAATTATTCCCACTTTTGTCTGTAGCCTGACTAGACACAGGAAAGCTGAAAATAGGTAATGATCATCTGTTTATTCTTGCAGATGAGAAGTTGCTCTTGAATTATGAAATTACCAATTCATTAAATGAAGACTATACACCAAACTGGCTATATCATTTAGTATCATTAAACATTTCTCATACGACTTTGAAATACACTTTTTGGGACTAACTGAGGCACGAAAATTGCAGCCATTTATTGATTAGAATTGATGTTTGTGCTGTGTTTAAGATCATAGAAGTGGCATTATTAAGTTCTGCACTTTCAACACCATTAGTATAAAATTGGCTTGCACTTTGGCCTGCATACACTGGGTCTGTATTACCAGATCAAAACTTTAGTTACTCGAATACCTAAAGATCGATCTGGTAATATCGAAATCCAAAAACTGCGAGCGCCGATTTCATGCAGGGAAAGAATTCCCTTGGCCATTATGCAGATTACGCCCTTTTGTCCAGTGAAGAGCGATGTCTGAGTTGGTATATTTAGTTTGGGGGGGGCATCCCCACTTTGGGTTTAAAAGGGGTTTTTTTTCATATGGCCAAGGGAATTTTCCCTGTATGAAATTGCCCGTTCGCTGTTTTTGGATTTCGATATTACCAGATCGATCTTTAGGTGTTCGAGTAACTAAAGTTTCAATCTGGTAATATAGACCCAATATATCCTATCAATTCCAGATTTTTATTTTCAATGGTTTAGTGGTTAGCATTAAAGTTATTACATGCTAAAACTGTGACTTTAACAGTATAGAGATTAAACCGTAACTATGACTGCATTGTAGCCTGGTTATAAATTTGTTTTAGTTTCAGTTCACAGGTTGGTGGGTTGCATCACAAGATAGACTTTTTGCAGCCACATAAAGCTGTAGCTAATGTAACTGCAACCATTGTATGTGTACATGAATGTACTCCTATCCATTTACGCCTGCTTGTATAACACAAATAGGTTACTTGTATTACATTTCAACACCAAAATGTAAACAAATAGGAAGAATGTTAGTTGAAGTTCTACTTTAGTTTCACTTCCTGTAAATGATTCTCGAATCTGTCCCACCCGACTGTAGTGTTACACAGTGCGAGTGGTAGACTTAATTTTTATAGCCAGTGACAAAAATGTGTATAAAGCAGTAGCACCTCAAAACTTGAATTTAAAATAGTGTTTATACGCTATAAACACATTTAGTTTTATTTAATGTTATAGTACTTTAGCATTTACAAGTCCGATCATATTTCTTTTATTGTAGCATTTCTCCTTAGGAAATAAAACTGTTAGTACGTAATGTATTAATTTTAAACACAAATCAAATGATAGTGTTCATCTCTGGAGGAAATCGGGAAAAGCAGCATGATATTTTAGTTGTGACAATAATATTTGTGGGACAAGTTGCATTTATGTTTCAAAATCATTTTATAAATTAAATACTGAATGACCAAGTAAATACAGCATTCATCATCATCATCTTTTGTCAGGGTACGACTCACTATAGTCCACTCTCCACAGTGATAAAGATAAATGACGTTCGGAGTGAGGCCACTGTGCTTCCCTATCTGTTTAACCTTCTCTGCATTAGTGGTAATAAGGAAGATCAGCTTATTTTGATGGATGAGCGATCTACATTGTGAATATTACATCTATTTCAGTAGTAAACAGATCAAATACTTAACCAATGCATAATGAGTTGTTTGTTGTTAGAAGTATTTTTAGTTAAGGTGAGCATATCCACATCCTGTGTTCAAAAGATAAACTTTTTGATCCTCCAGTTTAGTGAGGATTATAAAGCTGTTCAGTAATGTCCTATAAACATGTTGGATAAAACTATCTCCCCAGTTTTGAATAAATTCATTGATAGGTACCCTACAAGTTGCATGATAGCCAAGTGCTCCAATAACTGTAATTGACAAAACATGCATTTATCAGATACAATTGTTGCTTTCTGGGTTTTATGTGTTTTATTCTTGCCCAGAGGTGCAGCAGCTGTGCCATTGATTATATTAAACCCAGAGGTACTGGGAGAAGACCCTTGCCTTTTTGGATATGAGGGATGGGGTTGCACACAGGAGAAAGACATCTTTCATTTCAGTGAACATGCTTTTGATCAACCAATATGGATATTTCTACAACAAAAAAGGATAAACTTGAAGTTGTGAAAGTGGTCACTATGAGACATCATGTTTGTTCAGTTTTATATTACTAGCAATGCACATCACAGTGTGAATGTTGGTGCCTTTTTTGCATTTCCTAAGTAGACAATGATTTGGCAGCATTTTGAGATATTGTAAAGTACCAGATTCACATGTCCCTGTTGCAGTGAGCTTGTAATATGACATTAGTGGCCAATTGCTTGCATCCAGGTCTTTTTTTCAAAACCAGCATTAAACTGTACACCCATGAGGTCCAGTCATGAAATATAATACATGCCATTGTTTAAAAATAAAATGAGGCATACACATTTGTTAAGTATGTGGTGGTCACACCTGTGCCTCAGATCAAGACTGCATGCCCCTCTGTTAGTGAGACATTTCAGATTGCTTGAAGACGCTGTATGTCCCTGTGATTGACCTCACTGTCCACATCCCTGAATCCTTTTGTTATTTTTGAATGTTGGGTGGTGATCCATTTGTAACCTGATTCTGCATTACAGAACTTTGCAATACTATAGTGCTTTAATATGAAAAAAAAATGACACTAAAAGTGAAATTTCTACTCAGTTTTCAAACTTAGATTTGCATAAAATCTCAATCTGTTTGCATCATTTTTACTTTCATTGTATAAAATATTAAACTGTATGATATGGTGCAGTAACTCTCATAATTCCTATAAATGCTTGCCATTTCTTATTGTTGTTTAAAGGTTTTGCTGACTGTTTACAGTTTCAAAACTTGCATTTTTGTTCTCTTGTTCTGATTCACTTCAACATTCATTTCATGGGGGAGGGGGGGGGGCAGCGTATTCCATGAGCAAAAAATGTAAGGATAGAAATAAGTAATTTCATTTCATCATGGCCATTTTTTATATTTTTTTCTGAGAAACTTTCATATCTCATTCACATTTTCTTGTAGAAAGACTGTCACTTTTCTGATGCTGAAACATTGCTTGATTTTTACCATTGCGGGCTGCCATTGTTTATTCAGATATTTTCTTGCAATAAAGAATTTACCTGCGCTTTCATTAAGTTGCTTGAACCCTGTGAAGTGATCCAAAAGAGAGAACTTTACTCATTATATCTTATTGGCATTTCCAAAGGTTAGAGTAGAAAAGAATTGGATCCCTGAGGCCTGTTTTAAGCTAAATGATTGATATTCTTGTGTATTGAAATACAAGTTCAAATAGTCTTATACAGAGTGCAATCGATGTTTCTTCATGAAGGCATATTTATTGACCCACAACCACAGCCATAATTCATTCTTTTATAGGTTAATCAAATGCACATAAACCTCTGACCTGTAATCCTTTTGTCTTTCAGAAGGCTTTGAATGTTAAACTTGTTAAACCATCAATGTCTGAAAAATCAGCTTTTCATTTAGTTATTACTATCTCAGTAACATTTTTTTCTGTCATATTCTAACAATCACTGGCATTCAGAGCTGTCCATTGAAATAATTCACTCTTATGTTCATACACTAAATTTAACTTTAGTTTCAGAATGTAACAGACTTTGTTTTTTTGCCTTAAAATCTGCATGTTCAAGCTGAAGTATACAAAATGTTTGTAACTTGGATGCACCTTGAACACGTAATTAACAGTGTTATGGCCTGAAGATGAAGAGCCTAAGTGTAATCCTTTGTGAAGTGCTGTACATTCGATATCTTAAGTGAGTTTGGCATTTCATTTACTATTTTAAGTAGCTAATTATATGAGAGTAGAGCAGAGGATCTCATGAATAATGAATACCCTTCATTAATATGGCTTTGCGTTTTTACTGTACTTCCTCTGGAGATGCAGAGTGGCATTTGAATTAAAACGTACGTGCGGCAGAGTTCCTGGTAACCTTCTGGTTGTGCTACATTTTTGTTTCCTTTGTTTCTATTACTTCTTAACATATTAATAAGCAAGTGCCAGTTATGTGAGTGTGTACGTTTGCTTACTGCTACATCTCAGCACAGTGGATTGTACATGTGTACATGCTGTTAATTTTTTTTTTTTGTATGCATCTTTAGGCAACTCAAAGCAACATTGCAGTCCATCCCAGTTTTTCTTAACTGACCTGTTTATCAGAGGTATTTTAGAACACAGTCATCTCCTTTCACCATTACACAAAAGCTTTCCGCCTTTTCAGGCTGTCATGGCCCACCTATGCGGACCTGGCTTTTGTCTTTGGGGGCCCCGACAATGTTAATCAGAATGGAGCCCTTCAGGAGCAGTAACAGAGTCAGCTGCCAGCCATGTAGCATGTAGACAAGGAGGGTGTCATTGACACTGCCAAGGCCTGGGCTCGTTTAGAAGCCTGAGTAATTGGACTTTCTGTTGGGGGCTGATCAATGGAACATTCTGCTGGAAGTAGGTAAGCGATTTCTTGCTATCCCAGTGCAACACTGGGATGGATGAGTGGCTGACATGTTAAGTACTGATATGTAGTAACAGGACCAGTTGTGATAGAACAAAGACCATGTAAGTACCTGCAGAAGGATTTCACTTATTTGCTTTCTTAAGTATTTAATCATTTGATGTTCTTCATCTCACATTGCTGCAGTCATTACATATGGGTAGTCCGCTGTCCTCGGTCGGCCCGAATACCAAAGTATAAGGCTGACGTCGGTCAAGGCGCTTAAGACTGACATCAGGACGTCAGGGTACAAATGCGCATGACCGACGTCATATCCTCAGTCTTTTTTGCCGCATGGTCCGATACAGAAGCAGCGTTGCAAGTGCCGTTCGGCGTTCTGAAATTTTTCGAGTTCGGAGTTTCAGACCGAATCAAAGTTGGCTAAGTACCCCGTTGGGGAATATTTTGTTTTTTTCTTGCCTCAGTGTTTTAACCGGATGTCAGAAAAAGTGAATAACTGTATTTCTTGTGGGAAACAGATACCGCATAGGGATTATCATTCTTTGTGTATTCCTTGTCTGGGGCCTGAGCACGACGTTGTTGGGTGTCTCTTTTGTGCTAGGTTCAATAAGCGCACTATTAAGCGAAGGTTAGATTGTGCTAGGCTAGTCTTTGGGAAGCGGTGCAATTATAATATGCCGCCGGATACTCCGGCGCCCGCTTCTTCAAAGAAGCGCAAAGACAAAGCAGTTAAACCCAGGCAAGATGAGTCGTCCGTTCCGGACGCCGGTTCTTTAGAGGCGTCAGTGGAACCGGTGGTTCCGACGGAGGCTTCTCTGGAGTCCCAAGAGGAGACTTTGATATTGCAGGATGTGGCCTCTCAGGAGGCAGGTCAGGCTGAAGGGGCTTCTCAGGTTACTGTACTCCCCTCCCTTCCTAGGGTGGTTAGGCCCTCTCCTTCTGTTTCCAAGGCTTCTCCCAGAGGCAGGCCAGGTTTAGCTTCTGTTGGTGTCACTCCTAGTTCAGCAGGGTCTGTGCCCAAGAAGCACATGCTTAAAATGGCAGAAGATTTGATTACTCTGATTAGAGGTTCTTTGCCCCCTCCTGATAAGAGGCCTAGGGTGGAGCCAGAGTTGGGGAGTTTTGAGCAGGCTTCGGATGTTTCAGAGTCTTGGCTGAAGACTTGCAGGAGTACTCTCCTTATTCTGATTCTGATGCAGATGATTCGACTCCTTCTGCTTCTCCTCCAGAGGATTTTTCTTTTTCAGAGACTCTTCATTCCATGAGGGAACATTTTAAGTGGGAAGGTCAGGACTTCTCTGATTCCAGGAAAAGGCTTAGGGAATTTTTGCTTTACCCCAGCATAGGCCCTTGGCTATACCCCCTGTTCTGGATGTTGTGGAAGATGTGTTTGCAGAGGCTTCACTTAATCCTGATTCTCTGCCTCCTGCTCCAGTTAAACCGGATAGGTATTACAGGGTGCCTGAGGCTCATAAATATCTTTATAAGAGTCCTAGGGCGGACCCAGAAACTGTTAGTCAGGGACCTAAGGGTGTCAAGGCCTCTGTTGTAAAAAATCTGGTTCCTCCAGATAAAGAGGCCAGAGCTTTGGATAGATGGGGAAAGAAAGTCTATACATCTTCTACCTTAGCTATGAGGGCTTTGAATTGCCAGTTTCATATGTTGAAATATCAAAACTATCTTCTTTCTCAATTGAAGTCTAAGGTGGATGCTCTGGCGGAAGGCATTGAGTGTAAAGAATTACAAGATTTGGTGCATGTTTCTGAACAGGTGGGTAAGCATTCTTTACAATGTGGTTTTGATGCTGTACAGGCCTCGTCTAGGGTGGCTGCCACTGGTTCAGTTCTTCGCAGGCACGCCTGGCTGAGGGATCAGAATTTATCTGACCATGTTAAGACAAGGATTTTGGATGCTCCTTTACAGTCTGATGTGTTGTTTGGTTCACCTGTGGAGTCAGTCTTGAAGAAAATGGAAGACAAGGCTAAGTCTATGCAGGCTGTTAAAGATTTTTGCAAGTTCAGCCTCCAAGTTTAGTAGGAATTGGCCTGCTAAGGGGTGGACGTATCCTTCTTATGATTCTCAGTCTAGGGGTAGATCTAGACGTGGTAGGGGCAGAGCTCGGAGCTCTTTCAGACCTAGAACAGGGAGTTCACCTGCACAATCTTCGGGTGAGGGCAGGGGCCAGTCCTTTCGTAAACAGGCCCAATGACCTACCTTTTCAGCTGCCAGATCCTTTTTGCCTGGCAGCACCTTTGGGAGGAAGGTTGGCACTCTTCAAGGAAAATTGGAATTTGATTACCCAAGACAAATGGGTATTGGATATCATACACCAAGGTTACAAGTTTTATTTCCATACCTTGCCTCCTTTCAAAGGCATGCCGGACGTTCCTCCTCAGCAAAGACTAGAGGCTCACAAACAAATTTCTCTGCTACTTCAAATAAGGGCCATACAACTGGTCCCTCTGCCAGAAGTGGGCCTAGGATTTTATTCCCGCCTGTTCCTAGTACCAAAAAAAGGGAACACGTGGAGACCAATTTTGGATTTATCTGTCCTCAACACATATCTGGACATTCCCAAGTTCAAAATGTTGACGTTACAACAGCTTTTACCTCTGCTGGGCAAAGATCACTGAATGGTGACTCTGGATCTCAAGGAGGCTTACCTTCATGTTCCTATCAGGCTCAGTTGCAGGAAGTATCTGCGTTGGCTGGGACTTCTCATTATCAGTTCTCTGCATTGCCCTTTGGCTTATCTACTGCACCCAGAGTGTTCACGAAGGTTCTGGCTCCAGTGATAGCTTTCTTCAGGCTAAGAGGAATACAAATCTATCCTTATTTGGACGATTGCCTGATTCTGGCCCAAGGAAAGGACGAACTTCTTCATCATTTACAGTATGTGATAGCAGTGTTAAGATGCCTGGGGTATTATGTGAACGAAATAAAGTCCAGTCTAGTACCCTCTCAGGACATGTGCTTTCTGGGTGTGAGACTGAATACAGCATCCCAGATGGCCTTTTTGACCCCGGACAAACAAAAGAATCTTTCCCTTTACTTCCATCAATTGTCTCGTCAGTCCAGGCTGACTGCAAGGACAGTCCTTCAAGCCTTGGGGTTCATGGCATCTTGTATTCTGGTACTTCCCAATGCCAAACTGCATATGAGGAAGCTACAATGGTATCTCAAAAATGTATGGACACAGCACTGCCAAGATATGGACACTGTCATTCAGATAATACCTTGCATTCAAAAGGAATTTTTGTGGTGGGCTCAGGAATGTCACCTAAACAAGGGACTCTCTGTGACCCGGCCAGAGGCGAGTCAGATTCTAACGACAGATGCCTCAGACAAAGCTTAGAGAGCTCATCAAAATGGAAAATGGGTACAAGACACGTGGCCTGCCAGACTTCAACATCTACATATCAACTTGAAGGAGATGTTAGCAGTCCAATTTGCTTTGATAGCTTTCAAGGATTTACTTCTTCCAGGGCAGGTGTTGGTTCTAACAGACAACACAACTGTCATGTGGTACATCAACAAGCAAGGGGGAACGATTCTTATCCTCTATGCAGACAAGCAATGATTTTGTGGAGACTGCTCTCAGTTTACAACTAAATCTTCAGGCAAGGTTTCTGCCAGGAGCACAGAACTCCTTAGCGGATGTGTTGAGCAGACAAATTATGGATCCCCACGAGTGGAAATTGGATCCTCATGTATTTCAGAAATTGACAGTGTTATGGGGAACTCCAGACATAGATCTGTTCGCTTCTCCACTAAACTACCAGCTGCCAAAGTTTTGCACAAAAGGTTTCATCCCACAGCCTGGAAAGTGGATGCTCTCTCATTCAATTGGAGCAATCTTCATGTGTATGCCTTTCCACCTCTGCCTCTCCTCCCAAAGGTACTCCTGAAGGTCAGACAGGACAAGCCAAACATGATTTTAATAGCTCCAGATTGGCCTCGACAGCACTGGTACCCATTACTGAGAAGTCTGGCAGGAGCCTCCTTGGCCTTTACCTTCAATTCCTCACCTGCTGTCTCAGGAGAACAGTCATTTACTCAATGTCAAACTTCACTCTCTACATCTAACAGCCTGGCATATTCTGTTTTAAACCCTGAGGGTCTCAGCTTCCACAACAAGTTTTGAATGTTATTTTGGAGGCCAGAAGGCCTAGTACAAGGAAAGTGTATGCAGATAAATGGAGGAGATTTTTTATGTTGGAGTACAGCAAAGGACTTTGATGTTTCTAAGCCTAATTTAAGTGTGGCTCTTCAATACCTTACTGAGTTACTGGACAAAGGTTTGTCCTTCTCCTCTATTAAGGTTCATGCTGCAGCAATTTCTGCTCACTATGACTGTGACCCACCATTGTTTTCTCATTCTTTGTTTAAGCAATTCCTTAGAGGGGCAAAGAATATAAGACCCCCACGTAGAGCTCCTACTCCTGCTTGGGATCTCAATTTTGTGTTGGAGAAACTCACTCTACAACCTTTTGAGCCTGCAGCTACTGCCGAGTTGAAATATTTATCATGGAAGACTGCTTTTTTGTTGGCCATTACTTCTGCGAGAAGGGTTTCTGAATTACAGGCCCTTATGGCGGTTGAGCCTTTCTTAATTTTCCATAAGGATAGGGTATCTTTGCACTAATCCTTCCTTTATGCCTAAAGTGGTTTCTAGTGTGGCTTTAAACCAAACTATTCATTTGCCTACTTTTTATGCAAACCCCCAAAATAAAGGGGAAAAGATTTTACACACTTTGGATATACACAGGCAATTGCGATATTATTTGAGCAGAACTAAAGGGTTCAGGCAGTCTCAGCAGTTATTTGTTTCTTTTGCTTTGGGTTCTCAGGGCAAGCCTGTGTCAAAACAAACTATTTCTATGTGGATTGGGTTTTGTATTGCTTTCTGTTATTCCCATCACGGTAAGGAGATTCCAGCTGGGATTAGGCCTCATTCCACTAGGGCTACTGCCACTTCTACAGCTTTTTTAAGGGGGGTGGCTACTAAAGATATTTTGGAGGCAGCTACTTGGAGTTCAGTGCATACTTTCTCTAAGCATTACCACCTTCCACTTTACTCTAAATCTAGGGCTGGTTTTGCCACTGCTATTTTACAGGGCATTTTGGCAGCTCCTAATGCTTTATAGTTTTGCCATCCTCCCTTACCTCTGCTTTGGGATTCTACCCATATGTAAGGACTGCAGCAATGTGAGATGAAGAACATAGTACAGTTTTGTACCTACCATAAATGTAGATGTTCG